>NW_013952444.1:993793-1024384 GCF_001266775.1 Austrofundulus limnaeus
CCAGGAGGAGGCCCCGAGGAAGACCCAGGACACGCTGGAGGGACTATGTCTCTCGGCTGGCCTGGGAACGCCTTGGAGTTCCCCCGGAGGAGCTGGAAGATGTGGCTGGGGAGAGGGAGGTCTGGGCCTCCCTTCTGAAGCTGCTGCCCCCGCGACCCGACCCCGGATAGGCGGAAGAAAATGGATGGATGGATGGAGCCTGCAGGAGTCATGGGCGGGGTGTGTGGGGGGCGCTCTGCCATGAGAAAGCTCAGCTTAAAGACACGTCCCAGGGGCGTTTCTGATCCCAAAAGGTGTTCCTGGTCCCCACCTGTTGTTTTGCTCCTCAGCATGGCTTCCTAAAAATGCTGCAGGATTCCTCAAACATGCATGAATGAGCCATCGCAAGGCTTTGGGCATGTTTTTAAGGAGAGTATAACATTATAACATGATATAAAACTCAAAAAAGTTGATTTTACACGATATTGCCCCTTCAATTAATCAATAAGGAGCCTCCAATAAGATCCACTTTGTAATAACTAATAGCTTGATTTCATTATTACGATTTAAATTCCTTTTATTTTAACTTTTTGTATAGCATTCTTACACAACATATGGATCAGTAAACATTCTCACATGAGTCTGGATTTGGGACTCATCTGCGTGCACATATTGCACAGAACATTCATCCGACAAAATTAACCAGCCAAGTAAGCAAGTCAATAAAAAATGGTAGCCAACAAAAATGTCAGTGCAGACATACTGTATGCATCCGTTGAAACTCAACAAATCCGCTCACAGCTTGTGGGGAATTCTTTGTTTGTAGTATCATTACCTTACATGGGCGCCCACCTCACTAAAACATGCTACAGAGCTATAGTTAGTCTAAACAAATTTACAAATCTAAATAACAGTTGTACCAAATGTCAATGCTTTTGAAAATTTCCTGTAATGAATCAAAAACTGGATGCTGAGTGAGTCATTTATGTAAATTTGCCATCTCTTAATAAGATGTGTTGTTGCGTTTACTTGGCAAAGGCTTTATTTTCTGAAGTAAATTAGTGCATATAACCACATAGGATGAAGAAATAAAGATCATCCAATATTGTTCTAGTATTATTTTTTAAAGAAAATTATTATTTTAAAAAGGATGATCAGATCCCTATTGTGCAGTCTATAATCTCATTTTGCTCACAACATACAGTAGCTGTGAGGGAATTTATTGTGTTCTTGTACTGTTTATGGTCTTTCATGCCCTGAACAACAGGTTCCTCCAAAACACTACTATAAAAAAGTGGCACGCTTTTTAGAAAAGAAAATAACAAGACAAACAAGCATAGCTTAACAATCGATAATAACGTTTGACATTGTAGTAACCAAATATCATGTTGCCTTATGACTTTCAGTAAATGACATCACAAAATATAAAGCTTATGCTATCTATTACTCATGCAGTTATTAGATTACAGATAAGATTAAAAAAATGACTTTGAGCAGTTGTTTGTTTGATGCCAGCCCAGGAGCCAGATGAGTCTCACACTGTGATCAGCTTGTCTGGCTTGGGAGACCATTAATATACAGCCAGCAGCAACAGAGACGTTCCACAGATAAGATGCAGCACATGACTGCGACTGTATGCAAACATACTGTTTGCCTAAAACTCCTGAAGGTCACTGTTTGCAACAGAAAGTCACTTATTCCTTCAGTGTGAGAAAATCCTTCAGCACAAGGTTATGTTGGTTTTCCTTCCCTCCCCATTTAGCCTAGAGCAACGGATCCCATAGACACCGAGGACATGTGTAGGCATGCTTCACAGTGACAGCTCCATCTGGACTCACCGCACAGATCCTCTAATGATCACAGAGCAGGATTCCCTCTCAAGGACCTAGCGCTCCTTTGCTGAACACTGACCAGTGTCTTCTCGCATGACTTTAATCAGGCTCTCTCTTTTCTTCCCCGTCTTTGACACACAACTTGAAAGTCTCAAGCCGTTAGGTGGTGTGTGTGTGTGGGGGGGGGGGGGTGTTAAACCCAGACATCTGTGGTGGTCGAACATTTGATCTTCATCTCTTTCAAATGTACACGACAGGATATTTTCTTCCCAGTCAGTTTGTGTGTAGGCAGTGGTTGTGTGGTTTGATTGAGATGTGTGACAGTAGCACTGGCAACACTGGACAATTAGATGTGTGTCCTTGGGCTCTGTGGGTTCCTTTTATCACTCTTGGGTGGCTGGCTGTCCCTGGGTGGTATGAACCCAGCTTGGTTCAATTATTTATGAATCTGTCAATCTGACATCAGGTCTACCTGTGCTATTCGGGTCCAATGCACTGTATGTCAGTCGAATGTGCAGCAAATGATAACAGCAGCCGTTGACAGGAAAACTTTGGGTTTTCTCACTTTACTGCAACTTGGAGGACCTGGCAGACAAATGATGGCAAACACCGTTATATCTTTCCAAAAATAAAACGTGTAAGTATAGTTTACGAGAATGATCCAACAACATATGAGAGTTGTTTGGGTTTTACCAAACTTTAGGAGGGCCAAAATGGATTTAAGAGCTGATACAAACAGACTTGGGTCAAAAGCATATTGGTATGAATGGATAGTGCTCTGGCAGGTCTAAGGCCTTTGGCAGCCAGTGTGAGTGATTGTTTTGACCTGCACATCCATCAGGAGTTCCTTCCACACTGAAAGGGCCCCGGATGAGAAAGAAGGGATTACTGTGCTCCTTTTTTCCATTGGCTTTTAGGACGTTCACATCTCTGCATCACTGAGAACAAGAAACCAGAAACAAAAATATATATTGTCTCAGCTGCTCTCTAATTGTTTCACTTCTAAGGAGCTGTGGCTGAACAACGCTCCCACAACTTAGATCGTGTTTTTTTTTTTTTTTTTTTTTTTTTGAGGAAAGGATGCGACAGAGTGCTAATTTGACAAACACACTGTAAACAAAAGTGACATTGTGTGTTTTGGTAATAGAATCATGTTGTAAATGCCTTCTCGAAAAAACAACTTCGTAATGCGGAGGCATTTATTTCCATGATGAATCATGGCACCATCGGCTCAAAGGAACCAGTAAAATTACATCTGCAAAAGTCAAGACACAGTAGTCTGCATGCAAATGAAATGCGGAATATTAATCAATACCATGTCCCCCCCCCACTTACTAAGTGAAGCGTTAACTATTGCACTATTTCAGGAACATGGC
This sequence comes from Austrofundulus limnaeus, assembly GCF_001266775.1. Taxonomy (NCBI): domain Eukaryota; kingdom Metazoa; phylum Chordata; class Actinopteri; order Cyprinodontiformes; family Rivulidae; genus Austrofundulus; species Austrofundulus limnaeus. Next base: position 996,981 of record NW_013952444.1, read on the forward strand.
ATTTGAATAAATATTTGATTAAGCTGGAACAGAATACATGCATGTTTGACAAGAAAAATCCATCACCTTTTTTGTTAATGCAGATGGCATTTACTGTGTTATTAATGGTGATGGCGTGTTTGTACGATGCTCACAGAGAAACCTTATGTCATCTGAAAATCCTGAATATGGTGAGTCCAAACCTACATTTCAAGCTTCATCCTTATTGGGACCATTAAAGGGATCCACGATAAGTTGTAACATGACTTTATTTGATAAACATATATTTTAACTGTAAAATAAAGACTGTAAAAAATACTGTAGGCTGTTTAGTTTTTATAATTTTTAAACTAAAAGTTAAAGAATATATTACATGGAGGGGGCTATTTCATTAACACACAAAGCATTCTGGGTAAATGAAGATGTGGATAGGTCATCGGTGCGAGGCTGCTAGCGAGCTATATCCACCCTGAAGGTTAATCTTGGACAATGTCTGACAACTGACTCTTAAATGAAACCAGAGAGCGTTGACAGAGAGGAGAAGGTAGAAATGACTCAACCTGCAACTGAAAATATAGATGGAGGACCTCGGTTTAGCTTGTTTTTTGCGCTAGCGCCAAGCTAATACATAGAAGGCAATATAGCGTTGGCGCTAAAGCTAACAGGCCAACAAGCTAAGCTGAGGGTCTTCTTCCATGAAGCAGCTCTGTTGTCCTCCATCTATATTTTCAGTTACAGGCTGAGTCATTTCTACCTTCTCCTCTCTGTCAACGCTCTCTGGTTTCATTTAAAAGAGTCGAYCATCAGATATTGTCCAAGATTAACCTTCAGGGTGGATGTAGCTCGCTCACACCGAGGACCTATCCACGTCATCATTTACCCAGAATGCTTTGTGTGTAAATAAAATGGCTCTGTCCATGTTAAAATATATTTTTAAAAGTTTACAAAACTAAACAGCCTGCAGTATTTTTACAGTCTTTATTTTACAGTTAAAATAAATGTTTATCAAATAAAGTCTAACGTTACAACTAATCATGGATCCCTTTAAGACCCATCCGGACGTCAGTGCTCTCTAGAGGTGTAAGAAAATATCAATATATTGCAATATATCACATTGTAACCCCTGTGTCATGATATGTATCATATCATCGAATTCCTATTGCACTCTTATTAAGTTTGATAACTGTTTGTGGACAGACTCAGTTAGAATGTCTAAAAGTTAAATGCATTTGCCAAAGTCTGATAGGAACACAGTGGGCTTGTGTGTAGATCAATAGGCACGATGCTTTAATTTGACTGGTTTTAAAACAGGAAATGTGATATAGTTGAGGTTTGAGCAGCTGGGGCAGTATATTATTTTATACATACAAGATGTAGTCAGTGCAGCCACTTAAGAGTGATTTTGATTGTTTAATACTTTACTGCACCGAGATTTCCAGCTGTGTAAATAACCTTTATTGGACAAAACCAATGACTTGAAAGTGAATTTTATGCTTAAGCATATTGGAAACTAATACATTTACAGCATCTTTTCACAGTCGACACAAGCCCACAGTCAGTTTAATGCATGATGAAATGAAAAATACCTTGTTTAAATGCCTGTCAGGGATTTGTTATTTATGTTAGGTTCCATTCATAATGTATAACGTGATAAAATGAAAATGTCAGTCTGAGACGCAAGTCCCTGCGTAAAAAAGAAGGTAACGCAGCTTTCAGGGAAACATGCAGTCATTACAAATAAGATGGTGCTTATGTCTCTGCATGTGTGCACATGTCACAACAAGATACAAATCCTTATCTGAAAGGCAGCTTCACAGTTGTTAGTTTCAGCTCTTGTTATGTAAAACATGTAAGTAAATTAAGTCAGAGCCTTAAAAAGAGTATACTCATGTGCTTATATTACGATTCTATGGCACATCGTAAAGGATGAATGCACTGTCAAACTTGTAAAGTGAATGAGACAATCTACGTATAAGGACTATTTACATCCCCAAGAAGGTTTTGTAGGTGGTTCATTTCCTTAAAATGTTGAAAGGCAGAGATGAAATCGAATTTGACTAAAGAGGTTTAGTCAAGTTTTGATGCAAAATCACTGTAAAGTCAATAAAACACATCCCACTGCAACACAGGCCTTTAAAGGGCAATAAATAATAACGGTTGATGATATCATTCAGTTTGAATATAATTTTGCACATAGGAATGTTTTGTGTGTTTCTACTTTACATAAAGTTTCAAATTAAAAATAATGTTCAAAAAAATTTAAAGGTCATAATGTGAAATGTTTATTTCCCAACATAAAACCACTTTGCTCTGTTTACTGAGCAAACTATGATAACCAAGAATATGTAGAGCCAGTCTTATTTAAACTGAAAAGGTCTTCAGCTCAATGGTTGGGCTGATGACAATGCTAAATAGATTTACTTGCAAGTTTGTTTTAAAAAGGCAGCATTAGAAATGTCATGCTTAATATTTGGAAATTGATCTCCCAATAAATGAAACTGAAGACTGAACTATGTTAAGAAAGAAGATGTTAAATGCCTCCAAATACAAAATAAACAAATAAATAACATTATATGGTGGTCCGTGGGCCACCTTGAGTTTTTTGAACAGGGACCTTTCAGGCCACTGGGGATGACATTTTAAAACTAAACGTATGTCGCAAATTTTAACATTTATTATTATTTTTACAATTTAGGACCAAAAAAATATCATATTCATTTAAACAAGAAAGTTGGATTATTGAAGTGGCAAACAGCCACTTCAATAATCCAACTTGCAAAATGCACTGCGATGTCACACTAGCATGATCTAATAAACACATTTTATTCTTTGTATCAAGATCACATACTTGCAAACTAATTGAAGTGAAACTGCTAAACATAGCCTTTTCTGTTGTGACTATAAAACACAAAAATATGTTAGCTTTGTTCAGAACTTCAAAGAGTTTCAGTAGAGCAACCAAAGAGCTGCATGTGGCCCCAGAGCCACAGGTTGCAGACCCCTGACCTAGGGTTACCAGAAATTCAAAACAAGTATCGATCTCACACTCTGCTGCAAAATAAGCTATTTGGCAGAAAAGATTTGGCAAATCTTTCATGAGCGCAACCCACTTTAGCTTTATGACTCATCCCACAAATGCATGTTCCTTACAAATGTGGCACCATTTAAAAAGGGAAATAAACAGACATATGATCTATTACCAAGTCGGAAAATGAAATGATCAAGAAAACACAAATGTCCTCACTTTTTGGGCTAAGTTTATTGATTTTTTTTTAAGTAAAACTATATTTAATGGATATTTATTCTAAAATTTAAACATAACATTTTGACTGATTACAACACTGTGGAACTCAGTGTTTAGTGACAATATTCAAAGAAATTCTAGCTGTGTGTCAAAACTTCTTTTTCTGCAAGCGTTCAATTTGTTTATGTAATATGGGTGTTTGAGAGGCACAGGACGGCTCTCTCAGGAACATTAAAGTTCCTTTACTTGCAACCCATGAAGGAATAAAACTCAAAGTAACTGTTACGTAACTCAGCTTCAGCACTCAACCATATTCTTCCAACAACAAGTGCAGCGCTGCAGTTAACTTAATCGGGATTGATGGTACAGCACATTGGGTCTAAATTTAGTCTCCCCAAGAATGTTCCTGTTCTTTGCTGTTGCTGTGGGGCGAAGCTGAGGTTTTTCGGATTCTCCACGGTCACACGCACAGGATGAGAGGCAGCGGGGCTGAAATGCACTACGATGTCACACTCTGCTGTTGGCCCACACCCCAACCCCCCCCCCCCCCCCACTCTAAGATCCTTTTTTTTATTCTCTCTTTCTCCTTATCTTTCTGTGCTCTGGAATTTTTTGGATCGCTTGCCCTGAGAAAACGCTCACAGAGGAACAAAATTTAAAAAAATCCACTCCAATATACTTAGATAAACTAAAATTCAAAGCATGAATACAAAAAAAGGTGTCTCATTTTAAAACTTCTACATACCAGAGATGAAAGTCAACAATATATCAACTTTCTTTGTCACATTCTTTTAAAATTCCATGGAAATGAATAGTGGAAAAATAAATAAATAAATAAAATATAACTTCAAGCGAGGCATCAGCAAAATAAAAATCCGAAAACATCTCATCATGTTTTGCATGCACCAGCAGCACCTCTCGCCAAGTTGTCAGCAAAGCTTTAAATTGAAAACACAAATCAATTAGAACAAACAAAAGCTTTTATTGCTGCGCTTGCCAGGAACAAATGAATGCAAAAACTGGTCTGATTGTGAAGACATTTCATAAATACCACCCATAAAGAGGGCTTTTGGTTTGTATCCATTTCCTGCTGAATAATTTACTTCAGCTCTCGCTGCCCAAACAAAACTGATTCCGTGAAACAAAACTAATTTATGACCTTTACTTATTCTTACTATAATAAAAATGCTTCTTTCATTTCAAAATTTGATAGGTTTATGCATAGAAATGGACATTTCTTTAAATATCTTGCCATAAAAAGTTATAAAAGAACTGGCTTATAATACCAAAATTGACACGCTGTGTGTTTCTAAAGGCTTGTGCTTTAGGGGCAGAAAGAAAACTATTTTTTTTCTGCATTTGATATCATACAGTTGTTGTTTGTATTCATGTATCTTTTTTTTTTCCTTCCATAAAAAAGGAGATTCTTCATGGTGCCTTACACCTCATAACAAATGCAGGCTTGTGCACTCACCTTAGCAACTTGTGTACATATCTGCAGTATCTGTCGTTTATCATGTCAAACCAGCCACAACTGTGGCACAAAATCAACGCCAACAGAAAAATTTTGAATTTTTTTGTTTATTCTACAATAATAATAATAATAATAAAGATGCAACTGCTTGTAGTCGAATTTAACCAAATTCTTTACAGGCCAATTTTATCAACATAAAACCTTATTCAGTAGAGTCAGCTGCAAATTCAACTCCAATTCTACACTCCAGTTTAATTCATTATATAATCCAGTTCAATGTTAATTAAATGTTAATTAACAATGGGAGGGGAAAAAGTCATCCAGCTATGGAAGCTGAGACTATGATTAGGTTTTCACATCAGTTCAGTTTTCTGCCCTGAGCAGGAACATGGCAGGCATCAGCAGAGAAGCTTTTGGTCGTTAAAGCCAAGCAGAAACAAACTCAAAATGTGCAGCAACAGACTGTGAAAGTAGTTATAATTCAACTTCAATTATTTAAACTTAAACCTGTAAAAAAAAGAGCAACATTTGCTGATACTCCAAGGTGTTTCTTGTGACAATCACGAGTCAAAGGACAGGATTTCCTCTGACTGAACCTTCACATGAACAGTATTTAATTGGCAGGGGGAAAAATGCTATGTCTGCTTAAAAATGCTTTGAAATTTCTGCTCTGTTCATCCATAGTGATGCAAAACAGGCATTCTAGTGTGAGGTACCGAATGTAAATAAAACCATCTTTGTTAGTAAAAAGACCACCATGGGGTGCTTCATAAGAATAAACCCCCAGGTCTCAGGAAAGACTCTGACAGTTTAAACAAAGTGGTTAAAAATAAATCCATGCTGCTGTATTGTGTTTCTAAGCGAGCTAAATAAAAGCCATATTTAGTTTCTGTTTCATGAATTACAAAGAATTGTTTTCAAAAACCTTTAACTGAACAAGTGTTTTTTTTCTTCTTTTTTTAATGAAAACAGACTATTCACTCTTGATGTGCTCATTTAGGTGAAGGTTTTTCTCCTAAAAAAAAAAAGCACAGATAGTAGTTTGGGAATATTTTTTAAAAATCCTTTAATTACACCTGTGTGAAAATTTTTCTCTCGCAACTAATTAGGTTTGGCTACTTTTCCTGAATCCAGATTTAGACCAACTTCTCATTAAGAAGTAATGATAATTTTCAGTGGGGGTTAGGAGGTCAACCTTTCCTGATCTTACAATGAATATAAATACCAGCCAAGAGGCTAATCATGGATGAATTAATGCTAAACCCACTTGATTGCCTTGTTTTCTGCGTGTGAGAGATCATTTTTAGCAAACTGTTCTCCCTGAAAAACAATAAAAAAAGAATCATATACCTGCTCCCTAAGGATTATTGATCAGAAATAATCTCCAAAATTGTATTGTCGTCTTTTTTATTTCCTTTTGAGTCCCTCATTAATTACTTTATTTTTCATCTGACCATAGCAATTAATCTCTTGGGCTTTGATTGGTTTAATGTGTCTTGTAGACTGGGTTGGCTATGTATCTTTTACAGTCCATTGAACACATTCAGAAATCCACTTATGTGTTGATTAAAGCTGACGGGGCTACAGGACAAAACATGTAGCAGATCAAGAAAGGAAAACAATTTGGTGTGTTTGATTAAAACTAACTAACTAACTAACTAAAATCTATGATTGAAAGATCTTTGAAAAATTGCTTCAAAGTTTATCTCTAAGCTTGCATTTACTAAACCCAGACAAAAGACTGCAGTTAATTTAAAAGTGAAATCCTCAGTTAGATGTTTCACACTTCACCGAGGGAGAAAAGGACAAAAATTAGTCTGGTCTTAGTCCAAGGTTTTGGTGCCAAATCTGAAAGCATCTGCACATCATTTTGAAAACTAATCTTGAGTGCCGTGCCCGATGTGAAAACCAACTTTCAGACTCTATCTCTGCAGCAATCAATCTTCTGCTGTCAGGCTAAGTCTGTTGAAACCAGGAGCTGTGGCTACGAAGAAAGAGAGAGAAAAGAAGAAAAAAAGTTACACTTCAATTCCTCTCTTCAACTCTTACTGGCACCCAGCATATGTTAACGTTGGCTCCGGATGAAACCAGTATGAATGGGTGACAGGGGTGTTCTTGTAGAGGGAAATGGAGGAGCGAAATAATTCATCTGAGTTCCCTTTCAAACAGGTAGATGAGAGAAAAGATCTGTGGGAGTTCAATAAAGGGATTTGTGATTGAAGTTGCCACTCAAGTTTGTATGAACAGCTGGATTGGTTGTTTTGTATTTTTTTATCTTCTTGCTCACAATCATTCCGTTGTGACTAATGATGCTGCAGAAGAAAGAACATTAGAATGTTGGAAAAATTGATACAAATGTCATTCTGACCTAAGATCTGTCAGCCTTTGTGACAAGTTACTCAGTGTGGTTTTTTTTTTACTTTTATATCTTTTTTTTTTTGCAACAGGATGAAGAAATGTTCCTCATATGTAGCAAAAAAGCCACTCTGCTGTTTTTCAGTGCCTTTTTGAAGTGCCATTGATTGGGTCTTTATTGTCCAGGTTGTAGAGAAAACTGAATTCAGCTAAAAATTTAACATAGCTTCTGAAAAGCAACTGAGATTATTAGCCAGCTCATCAGTGGAAAACAAAAGATGAAGTCAAGTGAGCGGCGGGGTCTTGTGGATTAGGTTTGCTTCCCAGAATTCCATCAGATCTCATAGGAGACTATCTGAACATCTAAAGCTCATTCTCGCTCCCCGGGTCTTTTCTGAAGATTTGTGGGGTCCACTTCTATTCTTATAGAAGTAGGGAAGGGTGGTCTAGAATGTGAAATGTTAAATTAAATGTATAGCAAAATTCAAAGCAACAAGTAGGTTTTTTTTAGCTTTCATTTAAGTTGCATATTAAAAATGTAAAGAAGTTCAAAATAAAACTAACTTTTTCTTCAGAAAAAAGTTAGTTTAGTTCATGTTATTTTTTCAGTGCTAGCAAGCATCTTGTTTTAATGATACTGTGACATTGTTTATATGAATACACATAGCACCTGTTTAGAGAAGAACCCGTCCAGAAGGCCTACACAATTTTTTTTCTTTTTGATTTTTTACCTGGATTACGGAGATGCATCAGGACACATATCACCTGTCTACACATGTTGGATGATGTATATCAAAGTGCAAAAAGGTTCATAACAGGATGCAAATCTTTCACTCACAGCAATTTATATTCTCAGGTGAGCTGGCCATCATTATCAATTCATAGACTCATGCACTGGTACATTTTTATCTATAAAAGTATCATTCAATTGTTCCTGCACTACTTTTCCACTTACTGGTACCTTTCATTTAGACAGTCCTGTCACAGGTTATACTCAGGACTTGCTCTCCTTCAATCTTCCATTAGTATGGTCAGAACTTGAGAAAAATATTTTTTTTACTCTGCATCGTCAACATGGAACACTCTACAGCAGGATCTGAAGCTGTCCACTTTGATTCCTTTGGGATAACTCAGTTTATTTTAAGACAAAAAGAGAAATCTTCTTATGAAATGTGCTTTTGTTTTTAGTTCATATTTTATCTGCTTATTCAATTGAGTTAGATGTACTTGTTTTTGTATTTTTTTATTTAGCTTTACTGAGATTCCACCAAGGGCTCAAATGAAAGGTAAAAATCACAAATCATTTTCACAAAAAAATATATAATCAGTAATATGAATCACAGCTGGGGATCATGCAGTGAATCCTCACCAACAAACAGCCAAAACAAGACAATCAATCAATCAATCCTCACTTTTTTCAAAGCAATACATCCACATAGCTTATAAAACCACCAGCAGCAGAATAAAAAATTTTTTCACTTACTGTAATTTTGATGCCTACTTTGTCCTCTTTTTCTGGCCAAAAGTAATCCAAGATGGCAGCCAAGATGAAGGTGTAATCTTTTCTTTTATCAACTTTCTTAGTCACCAAAAATCCCTCTTTCTTGAATTTAAGCACTCAAAACACTTCATAACAACTATCTCCTCTTTTACATCATATTTATTAAGTTAATATTTCAAAAAGCACCATAAATAAACATATTTTTCATGTCTGCTGTCTAAACCACTAGGTGGAGAAAATGGCTGAAACTTAAGATTATTATTTTTTTCATTTTCAGTTTTTATATGGTGTCTCCACCCCCAAAAGCTGCACATTTACTAAAAGGTAACTTGATTGGCTACACAGCTGTGGTGTCAGAATAAAGTTCAGAGCTGATTGGCCAGTCCAAGAGTCAATCATGTGCCCCTTGGGCGGGACATGTAGAGATTGCTGCACATTTTTGGCTCTGGAGTGGATATAGATGAACCCAGATGGTCAAAAGAGGTGTCAGTCAAAAATAAGACAACCAATCATAATTTTAATGACCTGTTATGGAAATTTGAAGTCTCTGGCAGCTTGGGATGCTATAAAGAGGCAGGAAATGACAAACTGGGATTATATTTTGACCCACACTTCATTCTAGTAGGCGGCGGTAATGCACACCACAACTTGTTTGCCAACTGCCAATAAAAAATATGAAGAAGAAGAAGAAAAACTGGGATTATACTGACAGCTATGGCTGATCATGTGGTTGTTACTGTTGTCAAGCTTATTTATCAGCTAAATAATTTAGGAATGGTTTGGAATAAGCACTGTTGCCTCACAGGATCGGTTTCTAAGTTCGACTGTGTCAAGACCCAAGTCAGAACTCGGGAAGTCAGAGGGGGTGAAAGGAAAACCAGCTTTTCTTAAATAAAGAAAGAAACAGAGAAATACTGCGAAGTAAAGCAAAAACCAAAACTGGCTAAGCTAACACAACTCGGGCGAACAAACAGAGGATCTGGCAGCAAAAAGAGGAATCCTTGCTGCATAAATGCTTTGGGAGCAAACGATTAAATTCAAGGCAGGTGTACTGATTAACAAATTAGGAACAGAGCTGCAATCCAACTATTGCCAGGCAAGCAACAGAGGATAATATAAATAAAAAAGGCAAAGGAGTTTCACCAAAAAAAAAAAAAAAAAAAAAAAAAAAAAAAAAAAAGTAAAAAAAAAAAGACACAACAGGAGAAACTAATAAATAAAAAGGACAAAGTCAAACTGTGACAGATGGGAGTGTTCCTGTGTAAAGTTTGCATGTGCATGGGTTTTTCTTGATATACTTCAAATTCCTCCCCACAACAAAAACATGCAGGCTGGAGAAAGTCTAACTCCACTATATGTGTGAATACGTATGGCTGTCTGTCTCGTTTGTGTGTCTGTTGGACCGGTGACAAACTGGTGCCCTTTTCCAGTTTTTCTGCCTCGTGGTCTGTGACAGCTGGGATAAGTTCCAGCCCCCAACCCTTAACAGGATAAAGAGACTGTGAAAAATGAATGACTTGTTTAAAAGGGGACACATTATCCCCTGTACTTGTAAGTTCACACAATTTGATGAGGTCTTAATAAAATTCTAGTGCTTGGTTTTTGGTCAAAATGCAACGTTACAATAAACAGCCTGATCTTTTAGCTACTTTATTTTTTCCAGCAATTTTTGAGGGTGTAATGAGGGTGAGTATGTTTGGAAATGATTACAATGACCTCTGTTTTGTCATAAATTTAGATGCATTTTATGAGCCTGGCATAGTGGCGGATCTAGGATTTTTCTGAGTAAGGGGCCATCAAGGGGCCACAATATTCATAGAGGGGCCAAATATTTGTGCAACATCCTTGCACATAAATCCTAAATTTTGGTAAGGTGTATACATTTAACCAGTCACATACGATCCAACAATTGTAAGGTAATGTAATGTTATTAAAAAAAAACTTTAATTCTCCATATCAATGTTACATACATTTTTACTGTACATGGAAAAAATATTCTCAAAGTATGAGAGAAAATGAAATCATTATTTGCTAGTTGAAAGATATATTTTGCAAAATTGTTCAAATCTTTTAAAGAAGATAAGAAGAGAAGAGAGAAGATTTCTGTAAGATTTATTCATGCTGGACTTTACTATTTGACTCATTAGCGCCTCTAGTGTTTGGGCATGAAACTGCACCCAGCATCATTGCTCTCAGGTAAAGGACAGATGAGTGACAGGACAGGGGCACTTCAGGGGGCCAATCAGATTTCAGCAGGGGCCAATGCCCCAGTGGCCCCACCCCTAGAACCGCCCCTGGCTTGGCATAAAACTAAGTTTAAATTTTTGTCACTTTAGCACATTTGTTTTATTGAATAAATTCCTACTCAAATGATTTAATAGTTTTGAGATTAATCACAGAAGTTGGATCTTAAATGCATATTTAAACACCACATATTTTAAATAAATTAAATATAATTCAAATTTGTAAAATATTTACATATAGTGACGACCGTCCTTGCAGGGAGTTGCTATTTACGCCTGAAATGTCAGCTCACTTCGGCTCCCACTGGTGATTGGACAAATGTCAGGAGAAAGAGCTGAAGAAAACCCCATCCAGTATATCCATCTCAACGGAGTGACAAAAATCAATGGGCGAGATGCTTATCAGGAGCACGTTAATAATTCATTCCAAGCCTATGGCAGGTGTATAATTGATCAAGGGCCGATAAGTTAGGGTGATAAATATTTCAGGCAGTGGCTGAGAGTGAAAGGAGCTCAGGCTTGTCAACAGACTCACAGTGGAGCATTCTCTACAGGAGACAGGGTTCATTAAGTCCCCACAGTTGCAAAGTCATTTTCTCTGAATGCCTGTGCATTGTAGTGATGGCTCTCCCAGAGATGATGGTCAAAATTCCCATGGTGAGGATCAAAGTGCTCGGTCACGTAAAGGGCTGGCTAACATCATGCTGCTCAGCTTTATGGATCAGCGCCAACACCCCAACTAACAAATCCCTCCTGCAACTGACTGGGCTGCAGGGGATGGTTTTACTTCTAGAGTCACTGGTTTAAAAAAAATGTACAGCACTTAGTTGTAAGAGATCACTTTTGACTCTGCCACTCATTAGACACAGTTTCTGTTCTTTGTAGGGAATTCATAAGAGGCTACTGGAATACAATCAGATCACAGAGATGAATCAAAAGAGTTGTGTTCTGTAGCTGAAAGGAGAAGAAAGCTCTGCTCCTTTCATTTTTTATTTTCTTTGTACACCTGCAGAGATGTATCCTGAAAGGTCACTTTTCTGATGTGGAGGGGGAAAAAAGCTCTAAATCATTAGTTTCAGACTTTAATCCTCTTTTAGCAAAGGTCCAAAATGTTCCAAATAACCCGAGTTTGAAAAACCAACCATCTCACCATCTATCGATTGATTTTCTTTGAGCTTGTGCCTAACTCCAGTGGTCATTGTGTGAGAGAGGCGGGACACACCCTGGACGGGTCGCAAGTCCATTACACAGAGACAAACAAGACAACCAACCATTGCTCTCAGGAAGTTAGAATTTAGAGAAAGCAATCAACCGAATATACATATTTGTGGTGTGAAACCAGAGACCCGGTGAAAACCCACACATGCACAACAGAGAAATGCCTCAGGTGGGAGGTGATCCTGTAAATCCTCCAGCTGGGAGACAACAGCTCTAACCACCTCCCTGCAGTGCTGCCTCATATGAAAAACAAAATACAGGAAAAAAAAGGAAAACAGATCAATATTTAACTTGGAAATACCCAACATGCAGAAAATACAGTTTCTCAATAGCAGCAACATGATTAGCAAGCATATCTTCTTTTTTACTTACAATTCTGACTTCTGACATGTGATCAATAAGCGCTGCTGCTGCTGCTGCTCCTCCTATAAATAATATAAAACTTTACCTGATTAAAGTTTGGTAACTAATTTGCAGAATATCAATTTTGTCAAGCCGAGGCGGTGATGAGTGATGAATGTGACACAAATAATAAAAAAGGCTCGTGTCAAGTGTCAGGAAGAGAATTAATTAGCATAGAGGTCTCCAATCCTGGTCCTCAAAGCCACCTATCCTGCAGGTTGTGATATATACTGTTTGAACACACACACACACACAGACTCACACATGCAGACATTATCCCTCTACCTTCACTAACGAGTTGCATTTCATAGTTTAAATCAGGGATCGTCAATGTTTTTTCAGTATACCTACATTTATCAATTTACTACATGTTGGATTCAAGGTAATGTGTATTTATAGAAGAAACAGAAGAAAGATTCCCAACCACCCCCACTGCAGTACCCCTGTGACACCACTAGGGGTTGCGACCCAATCATTGAAAGCCTCTGGTTTAAAGTTAAAATAGAATCAAACTCATTTCACTTAAATATATATGTAACAACATAAAAAACAACATACATTACTTCATTATTTATGAGAAATGTCATAGCAAGTGTTTTTAAATATGGCTTACAAGAATAAGGGTTTGACTAGAGGCTGAAGAGATGTAATTTCAAATAAATAAACAATGCTGAAATGATTGTCAAACTATTTTTACTTAACACCTCGTTTAAATTGTAATATTTCATCTATAACACATCAAGCCTGAAACACATCACACACAAAAAGAAAACAAAATAAATGAAAGGCGACACAAAAACAACACAATGTCTCTCGTTCGCTCTCAGCCTAATTGTTGCCTGTAAGGAGCACGACACATCTCATATGAGATGATTAATTGCCATCAGACAGTGAGCTGTGGTGCGAATGTGAGAGACAAATGAGGAAATAATCTTCCTAACACCTGTGAAAGCTTTTGTTTTATGTGGGTGTGCATAAACGCCTATTTTTATTCAATGAAACATAACTCTCGGAATACATTTCTAGGTTTCATCAACAGGAAATGTGATGAATATTCATCGCAGTTCGTTCTGAGCAAACAGCTATTTTGCTTCTGAAATTTCAGACTAAACGAGAAAAAACAACAGAAACGATGTAATTCATCAGCACAGAGATTAAATTAAATAATCATCATGTCAGTGTATAAATAATTAAGTAATTATTAATGCTGTGAAGTGCTACTTTTGGTATGTGGTTAGAAAAAATTAAAACGTTAGATTTTTTTTCTAATTTTCAACAGACTATTATTTTGAAAAAGTAAAAGGGTGTCACAACAAAATAATGCAACAGTGGTTATTGGTTATCATTGACTTTTATGACTAAAAAATAAATAATATATACAGTATTATAACCACACTGATTGCTCCTGGAATGATCTAACATTTTCTGTCTGTCTCTCTGATTTTGACCATTTTCCCGGTACACAGCCTGGTTCCTTATGGGGACAAAATCCCGGTCCCCATTGGGAGAAATACCATTGGTGGGTTAGGACTAAGGTATTAATTGATTTTAGGTTAGGTTAAGGGACAGGTGAGGCTAACCTGTGAGGTTAGGTTTAGGGTAAGGGGTCAGTGTTAGGCTATAAAACTAACCCGTAAATGAATAAAAGTCAATGCAAAGTTCCCATGAGGATAGAAGAACAAATGTGTGTATTTGCTCTGTTTGTATATGTGTTCGTATGCACATTGCCTCTGCCTGCATCTGGGTCCATTCTACACAGCACTTTAACAGCATCCTTCAAGAAATGTCTTTATTCTTCAAAGTCTTTATTGTAGCCTGAACTAAGTGAATCATCCTTTTTGAAAAAAAAAAACAAAAAAAAAAAACATTATGTGCATTTATAAAAAATTCACATGCGTTTTTGAGATTCTCTTTTCTGGTAAACAAAACCTTAAAAAGCAACTGAAATGTCTCACAAGACGGTTCTGATTTTTTTTGTACCTTCTAAGAAATACTGTTTAGCTGGTAAATTGAGCACAAGATGAGGAAATGTTTCAAAACAAAGTCTATCTCCGTGGCAGAGGCTTTGGTAAATGATGCGGTGACCCTGACATCGTCTTCACAGGAGCATGTCTAAAGAGAGCTTTTGAATATTCTGAGAAAAACTCAAGGTCGCCTAGATATAATAACAAACAATACATCTTTGAGTTGTGAGAGGAAAGTCTCACTGACGTCTTGCCATCTTTTATATTCAGACAATGGCTCGTGAAATCTGTATTATCAAGTGCAGTCCCGCCGCCTCCTCATCAGCAGCCTTTTAGCTGAGTGCACCGCATCGATAGTGAAGACACAGGAATAAGGTCAGCCACAGGGTTAACACAGAGGTAAACAACAACTGCATGTTCACATTGACTGGTGAGTAGGAATCACTGGTGGAACTAAAATGTTTGTTTTGGACAGCATTAGTAAAAAATGCACATAAAAAGGGCAATGCATGTTTTGCAGAAATAAACCACAGCATTAGGACTGAGTGATAAAACAAAAATGATTTACAGACACGTGATGAATATTAATCAAAAATGCGTCTGATAGTATGTTGAACATATCATTGGCATTTCGAGGGATGTAAGAGGAAAGGCTTTAGTCTCAGTTGTAGTCGTGTGGTGTAAGGGTTTATACTGGATGCTTATGTTTGTGCAGTATTCTCCAAAAGGGAATGTGGCAGAATAATGTAAAAATGAGAACAAACATTTGACAAACTGTTTTAAAAGAGGCTGCATGTGGAGATACAAGAACTTGGAGGTGCAGTTTTAAGACATACAGTACAAAGCTGAAATTTGAGAGCTAACCCAACACATTCTGAATGTTAATCACAAGTTTAAGCAAACTGGTCTAGTAGTAGCCAAGAAAAAGCTTTGGCAAATTCTGAATGCTAAATTAAAATTCAAGATGGCTGCCAGAGCTAATTTGAAATCGCAATAACTCAGCCATTTCAAAACACTTTAAGCAAAAACTTGGTGTGGTGGTAGCTAAGAAGGATCACCATCACGTACTGAAGCCAAATCAAAAATCCAACATGGACGCCATAGCTAAAAAGCCAAATTCAGCCAAATGTTAGCCTTTAAGAGATATTTGGCTCAAATTTGAGAAGGTAATAGTTCACAGTGATCTCCAACAAACAGTAAATCCAAATATTTATTTAAATTGGATGGCACATGAACTAAGGAACTCCAGAAACTAATTTAGTATATTTCTTTATAAATTTATTTTTATAGTCATAAATTAATGCAGTCTGAACGGCCAGTCTTACTTTTTTATTTTTTTATTTTTTACTTTGAGAGCTGTCCTGTCCTGAAAAAGTCTTTACAGGCCAGTCTGACTCTCTGTTCATCAGCACAAGATGTTGGTGAGAAACTAATGTAACCCTGGAAGGAACTACCTGCACTGATGTTTGCAAACGAAGGCACAGTGAACGCATGGCGCTGCAGGTGATTCAACACAACGTAAGAGCTTTTGGCCTGGTCCTTTTCCACGGAATCAACTTTTTTCACCATCATATTACTGAAGCAGCAAGAGTGAAATAACCGTGTGTGTTTGTGTGTGGGTGGGTATGTGTGTGTGTGTGTGTGTGTGTGTGTGTGTGTGTGTGTGTGTGCATGAGTGTGTGAGAAACCCAGCCAGCTTTAAGATAGCTGAGAATTGATTCCATATCTGAACAATTAACCATCAAGGTTGGGAATCTGTGGTTGTCGTGAGCTCTCTGACCACATCTGATCGACTCCCCTGTGTGTAAGAGGATTAAACCATAATATGAAAAACCTTTTAATCTTTTATTCTTATGTCGATTCAACTCAATGCGCCGACCCAAGACAAAAAAAAAGATATAGCAATATAAAAAGGGTCATAACTCAGCTGGAGGGCACAGATTAGGATCATCATGCTTGTGACCTTACCTGTAACTTTTTTCTTATACTAAAATATAGCTTTCTGCCTTAGATCCCATTTTCCAAAGCCACAAGCCGTATGTTAATACATTGCTTTAATTAAATGTTTCCAACTTGACTAAGACTTGAAATGACTTCTGCAGCTAGAGGCAGATTAATATTTTTCACTGTCGTTGGTGTGATATCTGAACGCCTGGCATTCTTCTGGGCAGGAAAATCAATTTCTATCCAATGGGGGCATGTAATACAATAATACTGGTCAATTATCGGTGCAAGGGTATGATTAGCATCATCATTGTTAACCTCTCAGCTTTCAGCTGGAAAAAAATCTGGCATCGCTTTGACTATTTCAATAGTGAAGCCAAAGCAATGCAAGAGCAAAAAAAAAAAAAAAAACTCATTTAACTTGTTACAAAAAAGCCATATCTCACTTTCTCTGACACTGGATTTGATACTCTAATTAAATATTGAGAGCACATTACACAGCTCACATATTACAGCGAAGCCACCTGAATGCTGTCATTATTGGCATGCTGATAATATGCATATAAGCAGCAGCTTTTCACTTCCAGATGATACAGAAATTATTGTTTGGTGTATTAGCATAAGTAAATAAAACTCTGGTAATAATAAAACAGCCTCGATGTGCTTTAAAGCCTAATTGCACAAACTCAAATATGTATGAGAGATTGTTTAAACATTATACATCTAGTAACAATGCAAATAAATACAGAATAAATAATTTTACAGGAATGCTCAATGTAAAATTACATTCATGAATAAAAGCACACATAACTAGACAAATATGCGATCATAATTATGAACAATTTCAAAAAGAAAATCAAAGCAAATATAAAAAATGAAATCTTTGACATTTCCATTCATAAGAATCTTTATTTGCTGAAGGAAAAGGATCACAAAAATATTTTCATTATCCGTTTTCTGAGAAGCTTGTAAAAAGCAGGATAAGGCTGGTTTGTAGTGCTGTGACAAAAAACAACATATTTCTGAGTGCAAGAAAACAAAACAGTTTGAGTTGAAAATTATTCTGTCATGAAATACCAAACGTCAAAGGTAAAAATGTTTGCTCACATCTGTCTCATAAACTATGAAACAAATATGAATGAAAATGAACTGAACCGTTGAAGCCAACCCAATTCATGACGGCCTCTATCGCCATCTGACCTTTAAACTCAAATCAATTATATGAATATCAGGCTGAGAAATAATAAAACGTACGTGTATTTTGTTTTTAGAAAAATCTGTCCTTTTGCAATCAGAGAAACCAAGTCACAAGTAGTCCTAAATGATTTGGTTTGTAATAAGACATCACATGCTAGTTATTCATTTCCAGCTTACATAAGTTTGGCTCAAAAATCCTCCCCATCACTAAAGCTCCTAAACGCCTCTCCCTGCCTCCCAAAGGACAGTGTGGTGATGCGTGCAGCGTCCCACTGCAATTAGATCGACTCCTCTGGAAGTGCTCCTCTGGTTTTATGCAGGACATGGAAATGGCTTTTTAACACATTTAATGAATGTCACTTCAGTAAGTGGTTGGTTTGTTTGTTTGCTTTGGAAAGTACTTTACCCCGCTTAGTAAATCTTTTCTTTGTTGTTTTGAAGATTAGGATAATAGTTTGTTCTGTACATTGACTAGACAAAGTGCATTTAAAATCTCATTTGGGGCTTTTGTGACCGGAGGAGACAGTTGATTAAATAAATGTGACGATACAAAACAATTAAACATACAGTATATGTTTACAATCAAAAACATCAGATTCATACAGTCAACAGAAAAAGAACAAAAAGAACAAAACAAACAAAACCCACAATCATTTATTGTCTTAGATAGAAAGGTCAAACCTTTGTAACTCCATGAGGTCATCTTTAGTTGGCTTGACTCTACAAGTTAATCAGCTCTAAGGCCAGTAAATAAAACCTGAAAGCATTTTTTTAAATAACTACAGTGTCCGTCTGGTGATGTTGGATGGAAAGAAAATAATAGTATCTTGTGGCTACTGGATAATAATGTGTGACCACTAAATATATCATATGTGACCACTTGATAAAAAATGCATGGCCACTAAATATATAATGAGTGACCGCATGATAATAAGGCATGGCCACTAAATATATAACGTGTGGTCACATGATAATGTGTGATAACGTGATAATTTTGAGCAGGGTGACTGTGAGAGTAAGTGTTGAAATCAGGTTTTAAATACATTGTTTTTTGTTTTGTTTTTAACAGTAGCCTACCCCACAGTTATTTTTATTATTATTATTATTATTATTATTATTATTATTATTATTAGTAGTAGTAGTAGTAGTAGTAGTAGTAGTAGTAGTAGTAGTAGATGGCATGTGTTAATATTGACAGTTCTTTTATAGTAGGCTATTAATGAGATGACAATGAACACCGAAGGTGTGTATTGGGAAACAGATTTTTTACTGTGTTCCTGAACGCATCATAAATCCGACTTTTCATTAGCCAAGGCAGGTATAAGAGAAGAGGCTTATTTGAGTGATGAACTTCAACAACAACAACAACAACAACAACAACAACAACAATACTACTAATAATAAAGCTTTTTGGACAAATACAACCCCATTCATCACTTGTCTCATAGCTGCAACATATAATGAATTACTGCTCAAGAATTACTAAAATGTAATTGACTAAATTATGTGATTCATTCCTGTATTAAAATAAAACTAAATCAATTCAAACTAGTTCACATCAACAACAGTCTCTGCATGGAAATGACTGCAATAATTATCCTGTGACCACACATTATTTATTGTGTGGCCATGTGAAAATATTTAACCAATGTCACCGGACGGGCCCTGTAAAAACCTTTTAATGGTTTGAGATATTAAAAAAAAGACTATTTGAGCAAAACATTATCACTTGCCTTTAACTTTTGATGATGAGCCATATTTACTGAATCGTTTGGATTCTCTTAAAATAACCAGCAAAAAGTTTAAATGGGTTTTTCGTATAATTATTTTTTTACTTAAAATGTTTATAATTAGATAAGTGGTGAGTAAATATGAACAGGGGTCTCTTTGTCATTGACATCCCACAAAAAAAAAAAACAGTTTAGACCTTTGCTCAGTGACAAACAGTGGCCATAAAAGACTCACTGTGTAATTAATCTCACAGGGATGGTTAAACTTGAAACCGGTGTTTTAAGTTTAAAAGAGATGAGATTTCTGACCTCAGCAGTTTTTTTATTTGACGGATACTTTCTTGCTGTCTGTGGTTCGGCAGCCAAGTCGGTTGCAATAAAAAGAGAAATCTGACAACACTCAACAAGAAAAATGGGGAAGTAAGTTGTTTTGCTGACCGAAAGGCTTCTCCTATTTTCTAGCAGCAAAAATAAATAAAGAAAAAATGAAAAAAAAATCACTTTTCCTCTCAACAAAAGTCATTGAACATCATGCAGAGAGCGAAGCTGTGCACATTTTTTCGCCGTCGCGTTTTCATTCATTATTCACCACGGTTACGAAAGCGTAAAAGAACTGCTCCTCGACAGTTTTCACGCAGTCATACTCATTCTCTTACCTCTCCCTGACCCCGCTTCAGCCGTCGGCTCCAAAAGGAGCTGCGGCGCAAGCTGTGTTCGAGGTGCTACATTTTCAACGCGGCATATCACTGAAGGTGTCTGGTGCCACTTAAACGGTCGCACCTTTTCTCAATGTCATGATGTGCTCCGTTCACTTCCCACCAAGGGGACAAGACAAGAGGTCACGGGCAAACATTGTTCTGTTTACAGAGGAGTGATGCTGCCGCTGTGCAGCTTCCAAACTGTCCGCACATTGTTGAGCCGCAGCGTAAAGTCAATACAAAGTCATTCACCTGAGGAGTTATTGTGTCAACTTCAATGAGCGTTTCTCAACCTGCTATCGCTTTACTGCCTGAGAAAGCAATATCCCTCTGCCAACCCTACATTTTACTATTAAGGGATCTGATTTGATTGACCCTATCTCCTCAGAAAAAGCCACTTTGCAATTTGAAATGACTTGTTTTGTGTAGATTCATCAGCCTAAAGCTGATAAGTAAGTAAGTAAAGTTTTATTTCTATAGCGCCTTTCACAGAAATAAATTCACAAGGTGCTGTACAGTCAAGGAAGGGGGGAGGGGAAAGTTAAGAAACACCCATTCAAGAAGACATACAAGACAAACATGGGGGAACAGGTGAAACCGGTCATGCAGCAAACACAGTTGTGCTACCTTTAACAACAGTTTGAAATACACAAAACGAAAACTGAGTTAAACAACCCGCGAGAGAGCAAGACAGCATGGGAGAGTGGGCAACACCTTCAGAAAATTAGCCCTTCATTTGATGCACATTTGGAACTGAACACTGATTTAAGTACAATATTGTTTTGTCGCTGTTGGGCAAAAAAATATTTGTATCACTATCTTTCAGAATTTTTGCTTTAATCAGTATTATTTACTTGGAATACTATGAATGCTTGTCAAGGAAAAGGGCCTAAAAGAGTCAAGTACATGCAAGGTTTGTCAGCAAAACTATACCCAGGATGCAGAAGAGAAACACAAAGGCTGGTTTGGCTCAAAATGAAAACAAGACGTGACAACCATGAGGAGAAAATGGTGACACTGATCAGAGGAATGAAGGCAGGAGACTGGGTTATATAGAGCAGGGGCTGACGAGGATATGGAAAGCAGCTGGGCTAATTGGGAGCGACAACAGGTGAGGGAGGCTGATTGACTGGAAACAAACAAGCAGACTGAGGGAAAAAATGAGAAGAGACACTTAGGAACAGAAACACAAGGGACGATAAATAAAGAACTATAGGAACAGCAAAAGACACAAATCAAGATAGTAAATTATGTAAAAAATAATTCTATTAATCATAAAATATTTTAATGAAAAGTTTAGATTTTAGAGGTGCAAGGTTTCTGAAAGCGATGACGACTGATGTTCAAAAAATAACAACTAACTTAGGGTCGGAATAAAACACACAATCACATCTTTTGTTTCACTCATTAATAAAAATCCATTGAAAAAACAGAGTGTGTCAAACACTGAATGAAAAGGGTGCAGAAAGAAGAAAACATATTGTGTCTGCCCTTTATTAAAAAATACCAACAACTTTAAGCCTGAAATATCTCCAAATTTGAAAAATTTAAAAACAAAAAAAAAAACAACATCAGGTATCCTTCACATCTCTACCAAACATCATGTGGCATTATATTTTACCATTAAATCTGACTTAATTATTTTTTGAACTACATAGATTATTTTAGAATTTTTATATTCATATCAAAACTTTTTGTTTCTTTACTCACATGTTTTGCTTTACTCTGAGCTTGATAATCTTGAAACCAGCACCTACTCTGTATTTTAAAAATAATGGAGTCTAAACACACTGAATTAATCTGTAAAGCAATTTTGTAAAGATTCCATCCTGAACAAGAGTGTTCTTGTATAAACTGTGCCCTTCTCTGCTACCTCATGTTCACATAAAATAACTGCAGTTAAGATGCTTCACTTTGTTCTTTTAGTGGATGCGTTTGTGCTCACAACTCCAAAACCTCGAAACCAAAGTGAGAAAATCGTTTTCATTAAACAAATCGATGCTCAGCTGATTAGGTGACCTTCAGCTCTCATTTACACATCTTTAATTAAAGTCCGTCACGTGCGCTTTTGATATTTACATGTGATTCTTTTAAGCAGAATCTGGGAGATTTTAATATTAATATTCGACAAATGTTTTCGGATTTCTATAAGTTCTACTAAAGATGGATAAACAAGATTTAAAACTAAATAAAACAAGTCACATGGAATGAAGCTAATTTTAATCAAAATAAATACAGACCTTTTTTAGATATTTACTTTTTAAGCCCTGAAAAACATTGAATCCACATTTTAGTGTGTTACACTTGCACACAAATAATTAAACAGATGAGTATTTTTTGTACGTTCACCTAGGAGTCGACAGCACACAATACTCAGAATTCATCCTCGTAAGTAAAACTCACCTTTTGTACATATGGGTGCCTATAAAAGTACCTATCAGACTTTAGGATAACAACTAATAAAATGTTTTAAAAAAGAGACAAAAATATTATGAAGGAAAAACTAAGCGGGAATGTGGATTTTGGTGCAAATATTTCACGATGGACTCCTCGTCTCCTGGTAATACAACACACAATTGAACCAACCTTCCATGGAGAGGAATCTATCCATCCAACAGCATCAATTATTCATTTCTCTCTGTCACTCTCCAGGCAGGTTACAAGGCAGGAGCTTTCTCTTGGAATTGTGGTTGAAATCGGAGAAAAGTTCTTCTCTCGGCCTGACAGCTTCCAACAAAACACATGTAAAGGTCTCCAGTAACAAACCCTGCAAGACATGACCTGAATTTACCAGAATAGACTGAACACCTATTAATCAAGTGAATGACTTAAAAGGCATCTATGTTCAACTTTGCAAAGTGCACCTAATGATAGTAAGTTCGATATGCACAATAACTTTACATCAGCGTCTGAAAGCCAGGAGCTTAAAACGCGGAGCTGAAGCAGATCTCCCAGAG
Source organism: Austrofundulus limnaeus (assembly GCF_001266775.1). Lineage (NCBI taxonomy): Eukaryota > Metazoa > Chordata > Actinopteri > Cyprinodontiformes > Rivulidae > Austrofundulus > Austrofundulus limnaeus. The sequence goes on from NW_013952444.1 coordinate 1,019,887, forward strand.
CTGATCGATACAGCCCACAGAGGGTGAAAAACTGCTTTATTATTCATGAGTGATAATGACTGCTCAGCCTTATCATGTCAAGCTTGCAAAATACAAATTTATGTTGCTCTCTGCTTTGCATCAATCAAAGAAAAATAATGATGCACAACACTGCCGACTGTCACAGTGTGCTCGTGTGCAGTGTAACTGCGTCTCCACAGCCAAAAAAAAAAAAAGCCAGTGGTCATTATCTAAACACGGCCGAACTCCTCATCATGCTGATCCTGTTGTTGCTGTAGACATAATTAACACAGTCCTGCTGGATAATCCTTAATTATTTGCAAGTGAACTAGATGATATGCTTTATTGTTGTTATGGGAGGGCTGTTGAGTCCAATTTCAGGACCAAAATTTTAATGATAATCAGTCTGGGTAAGACATAAAGTTAATTCCTAATTTAATTGGCATTTAAGACAGAGAGGAATTAATCCATTTTTACTTATTCCATACTGGGGAATTTTATGGAGGCTTTGCGAGGTCACTGGCTTCTAGAGATATGGCATCCTTCTAGACGGCTGTAACAGACCTGCACTTCATTAAAGCTGACAGAAGATCTGAACTGGACTGTTTACACTGAGAGAGAAATGAGTCATCTGTGCTGAGGCTTAATGAACATTAAAGAAAAAAGCCAATGGTTGAAATATAAACTCACAGTGTTGCACATAAAGAGGATCAAGTTTACTGAGTGCCTCAGGTGGGGCATCTGTCTATAACAACACAATAATGATACTTTTGTTGATTCATTTGTTTGGAAGTCTGTGATCATTATCTGTACTGTTAATTTCAGATGACTTAGTTATATCTTAACACATGGCATATTGCTTACAAGCTGAAATCATCTGTTTATTTATCCACATGCCAACACACACAGCTCCTTTTACCAGAACCAGACTCTTAGATTTAAGCTCTTCTGATACCCACTTGTTCTGTGGATCACGGAGAGCCACATTTGGAAACAGAGCCTCCTACATTTAAAGATGTCCATGCCTGTGTCTTTCTGGTGTTCAATCTCTGCAGTGGGCTGTGGAAGCTTGCACAATTTATTTATAATGTGGTGAAATATTAGAAAATAGAGTTTAGTTGTTGAAGTATCATCGAGTGTTTGTCATTGCTGCTTATCTCTAGTATCAGGGATGTGAAACTTGGGTTCCTGAGGGCCACTATCCTGCATATTTTCCTTGTTTCTCTGCTCCAACACACCTGATTCAGTGACTCAATCATCCATTCATGCAAATCAGGTGTGTTTAAGAAGGGGAAACAAGAAAATATGCTGGATGGCGGGCCTTCGAAGACCAGAGTTCGACACCTGTGCGAGTCTGGTTGTTTAAGGGGGCGGGGTTTGGGTTGCTGTTCGTGAAGGTCAGCGCTCTTATTCAAACCAGTCTGTTCTGTATGAGTCACATCTGTTCCAGACTGACATAGACAGACAGGGTACTGTACACAGTATATGTGACAGAACTGCCAAATAAGGGTTTGAAGGGACTCCTTTGGATTTAAAGAGACAGCCTCAAAATGAGTTGATCTGAGACACGCCTGAGAGAAGGGGTGAAAGGGGCTTGTGGAGTTACAGTAAGGAGGAATTCAGACCAAAGCATTGCAGGTCCACTTTATATAGACCCAAATGTGAAAAAAGGATTTGAAAGCATGATATGTCTCCTTTAATGTTATTCGTATTTCTACTTAAGTAGTTGAAAACTGGCAGCTGGAGAGAATTTATTTGAATAACTGTAATTCAAGTTTCACATGGTTGTTCAGACTTGTATTCTGGATCTCTATCTCTCTCTCTGGGAGATTGTTATTCATTATTTAACTACCCGTAAATCAAACGTGGAATGTAAAATTACACAATGAACAGGCATATTCACAAATGATTACGTTGTCATAATAATGGTAGACATGCTGGCTCCGAGGCCTTTTTCTCTGGGTCATTGTGACACAAGCAGCCATAATCAGACTTGTCTGTAGAAATGTTTGACTTCAGCATTATTGTAAACACAACTTATTTTAATAGACCTTAATACATTTTGTTTTTCTGGACCAAAAACCTACGTTGAGTCTATCTATCCAGCATTTTGATCTAAAGTTATTATTGCTAAAGATTTTGTAGATGCTATAGATTAATCTGAACAGATGAAATTGCCTTTGAGTTTGATGAAAAAGTTGCTTCATCCAGTCAGAGGTTGTATTAGTTTTTAAGAGTAACTGCTCTTTTTCAAGCAATTTAGACAAACTATTTCCAAGAAAGTTCTGTGAAACAAATGATCCGGTGTTTCTGGTGCCTTGCCCCAGTTATATCTGACAAATAAAAGGAGTAAAGATCCTCATGAGGTTTGTACAGTTGTGGTTTGGTCTAATTACTGTACACTCTTCACTGTGAAAAAGTGAACCAACCCAAGCAAAAAGGGTCATTATTTATAGTTTAAACTTGTATATTTTAGCATTTTGAACAAACTGTAGCTTCTAATAAGCTCTGAGATTTTTTTCCCAGCATATTTGTCTGTAAAACAAACTTCTAGCCTAAACATAAAACTGGAAACATGGTCATTTATTGCGAATGGAAACACAAGTTCATATCATTTCTTATGAGTTTGATTAAAACTTTTTGTTGCTGCCCTTCTGTGGTACAGCTTTCTCTATCCAGTTTCCAAGGAGGTGTATGAAGCCACGGCTAGAATGAAAAGTGGAGAGGGGGTGAAATGGTTTTCCATCTGAACGTGAAAAACCTTAGTAACGAGGAGGACTGTGCATCAGCCTTTGTGCACGATGGTGTCTGTGAGAATGGGAGGCTGTTAACGCTGCACTTACATTAGTTGAGGAACATTAATCTAGATGGATTTACATGCAGGACCCATTACAAGTGGATTGCCGTTGATTTAACAGTAAACCAACCAACCCTACACATTGCTTATTGCCCTTGATGGGACATTGGGAACATTATAAGAAATTGTTTTGTTTCAGTCTTGAAATGTGTAATTCCGCTTTTGATTTGACAGCTCTTCTTTTTTTTTCTTTTTCTCCCGCAAGCCTGAGCTCTCAGTGAAGGCTGTCTATGAGCGCGTTCATCCCGACTCGTAGACGGAAATGCATATTTTTAGGACTCATCAACACTTCTCTTGGATCCAGGTTACAGGATCGCACATTGTGCAGACCCCCAACCCACTTCAATTAGTGACCTCCGCGGGCTCTCTGAGTGGAGCGCTGAGATTCTCCTCAAATCCACATGATCAAAAAGTATGATTAATGCTTGCCATCCATCGCGGCTAGGGCTAATCATCCAAATATTCTCCGAGCCATTAATACCTCTGAAAATACTGGCTGGAAAAGCAGCTTTCCGCAGCATTTTAACATAACCTAACCACTCCACAGCAAAATGATTTCATTAAGTATACAGACAGCTAGACTTGTTGTGATTAGTTCAATAGCTTTAACAGCTTCATCGCATCTTTAAGTTGTTTTCAATCAAGAAATAGCAACAGAAAGAACTCAATTAAAAGTTTAAAAACGTATACAGACTTTATAATGCAGATGCATCACCATGTCCTAATGTGGGATTTGTTGGTTACATTTGGCAGAGAAAATAAAGATTATGCACTATGAATATGAGTTCCAAAGGATCTGTGATTGCAGTCCTTATTTTTGTACTGGGGGGCTTAAAGGCTCCAGCTCATCTGGTGAAAGAACAGAGTGGTCCTAAGAACACTTCAACTAATCACCCATCTGTGACCATTGTCCACAGGAATCATATGTGAATGGGATTTTTCTTTTTTTTCAATGTAATGAGAATGACGCTGAGGAGAATTTGATTACTTCCTTGCAAACAATGCAGCGAGAAGCTAAACATGTGTCCAGGCTCTTGTGGGCGAGTCTGTGCAAAGATGGCAAATCTTTAAAAAACCAAGCATTCATTGCTGCTGTTTTTGTTCCACGTGCCGCACACAAACACCAAAAGAACATGAAATCTTGTTTCTCTATCTAGTTTTTGCTCCTGAAGTGATTAGATTATTTGATATCATCGTTCTACTGCTTCTATTTTCTCCACCTTGGACTTCCCCCAAGGGAGTGTACAACCAAGATGGTTTTCCAGAAATATTATTGACCCGGCCTGAAGCTAAAGATGGTGATTACTGTAATAGTACTCCTCTGTAGGGTTGATAAGGCACAAGTTAGCAAGCTGACAGTGTATCATTTGAAAATAGCTGGGTGGGTTGTTAAAATCCAGTTGGACAAAAACACTCAGATGCACTTTTATCCAAGAGTCTCTAATCTGACTACAATGTTGTGTTGCTGTATTGCTTATTGTTGTCAGACACATGTTTTAAACTTAAACACAGGCTGAATTCGCTGTAATAAAATAAACTAGTCAGTAATAAGAAAACCTGAAAAATTTGTGTAAGAATGAGTTGGAACTTCCCCCAAAGTCAAATTACAATGTTTATTTCCTATATATATATATATATATA
>NW_013952444.1:1024434-1034144 GCF_001266775.1 Austrofundulus limnaeus
ACGTTATCTATTTAAGATTTACAGCCCAATCTCTAAATTTGTATTATATTTTCCAAATAATACTGTGTAAAGCAGTATAATACTTTGGTACCACTTTACAATAGGGCTTCCTTTATAGATTTATTATAAATAGGTTGTTAATTAATCTGTTAATACTTTATGAATCATTAATAAGTGTTTATTATGCATTAATTAAGGACGAGAAAGAGACAAAACTGTCCAGTTTTTTGCCAAATAGGGAGCCATATCTGTTCATGTTACATCTAAATGTGCTACATTAAACATTTCAGACTAGGTTTCTACCTTGTAAACACAATAATGTATTTGAAATGTGCCTTATGACATTTATACATGTTTATTAGACATTAATAAATAGTCTACTGTCTTACACTTAATGAAAATAATGACTCTCTTTGATGTTTGTGTATATATATAATTCAATAATACAGTACAATATAATAGGTAAAATATGTTTCCAATGTTATTGTGTTTACAAGGTAGAAACCTAGGCCGAAATGTTTAATAATTACCTTTTAGATGTGACATGTACATGAACAGATTTGGCTCAAAATCTGGCAATAAACTGGTCAGTTTTGTCTCTTTCTCATCTTTAATTAATGCTTAATAAATACGTATTAATGATCCATAAAGTGTTAAAACTAACAGATGAATTAATAACTAATTTAGAAGTCATCTATAAGGAGAACCTTACTATAAAGTGGTATCAATATTTTATATACTATAAACCACTTGACTACATTAAGTTAGAAGCTCACTTGGCAGATCTCTGAAAATAAATACCAGCATTTCCTTCCTGAGATGATTAAAACAGAATGTCACCACTGTCGCTCTCAACCTCACAGGATGCCCATTAAGTCTGTCCATTAAGGCCTGTTTTCATTTCATCTTGAAGATGCTTTTATCAGGAGAGATTTAGCAGTTAAGGCACAAAGTGAAGCCTTATATGTCAGGCAGTTTAGGGCACACAATGTGCCCAAGTGTCAGACTAAATAGTGGAAAAACGATATTTATCCTGTTTTTTTCTGAGGCTTTTTTTTTCCCCAAGTGCATTATTTGTCTGGAATCACTTTGAGCTCACACCTCCCAGAATCTTATTGTTCCTCTTCATCTAAAATTGCCGTTAAATTGTTTTTCATCCAACAGCTCAATAAAAAAAGCAGCCACAAAGGTGGGTTGATGGCAGATCAGTCTTTGTTAAGGACCAGCACAGTGTGAAATTAAGTGTTGTTGTTGGATGCTACAGCATTTATTAGTGTTCATGGCTGCTAACCTTTGTTAGCTTATCAAGGCATCATCAAGACTCACATTTTCCCCACAGATGCAGAATTGATAAAGCTTCATGAATATTCAAGAACTCCAAGGAACCACAGTAATTAGTGGAACATATAACAAACCGCATTATTTCCAAGTCAGTCTTTTAGCAATGTTCTTAGAAAAAAAAGTCATTATGTTGGTGCTTGATTAACAATAAACTTGATTAGTATTCATAGAAAATGATACAGTGTATAAAAAGAGCGTCTTGATAATCAGGAAAAAAATGTTTAATCTAAATTTTCTTTTCAGCATATAGCATGTATAAAAACAGGTTATAAAAATCTGATCTCATGAGTTTAATTGAATGATCGTAAAAAAATAAAGTTATAGTTCTTTAACAGAACAAAATCTATTAGAGACATCCAGCTCTGCACATTATGATGTAAATAATTTCAGCGTTGGTCAAAGCAGCAGCCTGTGCACTTCCTTTTATGAGAAAGACCTCATGTAGTTTCTGCAAAGATAAAGAGGAATTTGTAGAGAGGATTTGATTTTTTTTATTTCTGCAGTAAGAACTAATGTGAAGAGAAGCACTTCAAATACATCTTGTGAGTTACTGCAATTGAATAAAAGAATATCACTTTATTCCCTTTAAGATTGTGAGAGTGTTCAAAGTTTTAGAGCGTGCCTCAGTTGCCGTCTTCAAAAAAGCTCCTACTTCAGAACTTACAACTGCACTGAATACAATACATGCATTTGTGGCATTTTATTAAGCTTAGAAAATGTGTCGAAGGATATGGTTTTGCTCTGCAGGATGTTTCAATAGAAGCTGGGAGCAGAAATGAGTTAAAGAAAAAAAAAAGCTGAGCAGGCTTATAAAGTTGGCAACTGCAGAGGAAATAATCCTCCCTCTTTAAACTGTTAGATGTTTTTAAAAAAAAGACTGTATTTATATTCAACAAAAACTTAGCTCTCATTTTCGTCCTGTCCAATAGGAAGCTTTGCAAACACGTGAACATTCATGAAAATCTGATCCAGCAAGACATTTTCCACAAAGTTATCTCACAATCGTGGGCTTTAAAAAAACATTTATTGATGCTCCAAGTGTAAACTAAGCACAGAATAGAAAAAAATATATTATTTTAGGGTTCTTGATCAAAATGCCAGTGGATGAGTCTAAATTTCAGTAACAGCTGCTACAAAAAAACTTATGTTTTTTAATTTCATGATACAAAAGTGAGGCAATAGTCTGTGGTTTGAAAATGAATGTTTGCCACCCAAGCTTCTTAAAAGCTCATTCTACCCTAACTCAGGCAGGAGCATCAAGTGACCAAAGCAGGTTCAGAAAATCTCTTCAGATAAACTCATATTAATCTCTTTTTTGGATGAATTTAACGACATATTATGAACCATTGTAATCTGAAAAACAGTACTACAAGGAATGAAATTGCTGCACAAGAACCCAAATATATTAAAAATGCAGTTTTACATGAGTCCTGCCATTACACAGAGGGAAATATCACTTCTGCCACCATCTGACATTGTTTCTGTTTCTGTCTATCACGTGTGTAGGAGTCATACAGAAACACACAAACACTTTAAATAGACTGAAAATAAAAATATAAGCTGGACATGGCCTGACAAGCCAAAAAATAACTTTTTTTCCTGAGAAAATGTTTACAGCAACTTTATAAACTAAACAATCAAAGTGCTGTAAAGTATGATGGAGTATTAGGGCCACACAATGAGATTTTTTATTATTATTACGAGATTAAAGTCATAATTTTATGAGAATAAAGTCACGAAATTACAAGAATAATGTCATAATTTTACGAGATTAAAGTCGTAATATTACGAGAAAAAAAAGTAATAATCATAACATGTCCTTTTCCTGTTCCTCATTCCCTCCTTATTTTCCCCACACCTGTTGTGTACAGTCATGTGTCTGTGTTTATAAAGTAGTCAACGATGACTCGGGTCACTGTTGGATTTATATGCTTTGATCCAAATTAAGCTACATGACGACTAAATCTGTCAGTGCATCCATTAATTACTATATGGTTTCAGTTTATCACAATACTAAAAAACAACTTGACAAGTTGGTCAGCATTCCTCATTTTAATGCGGTAACTGGTAACTGCATGTTTTATCGTGTAAAGGCTACAATAGTATGACTTTTTTCTCGTAATATTATGACTTAAAACTCTAAATATTATGACTTTGATCTCGTAATATTATGACTTTAATCTCGTAATATTCCAACTTTGTTCTTCTAATTCATCCATCCATTTTCTGTACACGCTTCTTCCTTTTCAGGGTCGCGTGGGTCACTGGTGCCCATATCCAGTAGTTACAGTGCGAGGGGCGGGGTACACCCTGGACAGGTCGCAAGTCCATCACAGGGCCACACATAGAGACAAACGAGACRAACAAGCATTCACTCTCTCACTCACACCTAGGGACAATTTAGAGTTATCAATTAACCTAACAGTCATGGTTTTGGTCTTGGGGAGGAAGCCGGAGTACCCAGAGAGAACCCAAAAATGCAGGGAGAGAACATGCAAACTCTACCCAGAAAGGTTCCCGGTCCGGGATTTGAACCGGCAACCTTCTTGATGAGAGGCATCAGCTCTGAGCCACCGTGCCGCCCATTCTCATAATATTATAACTTTATTTTATACAACTTCAATGTCGTAATATGATGACTTTAATCTCACAATTTAAAAAAAAATAGTTGTGTAGCCCTAATACTCCGTCGTATTAAAGCATTCACACATTTGTGATGAATTTTTTTTTCTGAATGCTTTTCAGCACGTATCTCATTCCACAGTTTTTGTGCTTTTTCAACAAAACATACGTATACTGGATAAAAACTTTCAGCTCCTTCAGGACATTCCTGCCATGATTTGGTATTTCAGCAATTTATACTTTTTGAGATATTTAGTTTTTTTAGCCACTTCTGTCTCATTAAAAAATAATGGAGCTGTCTTCAACATCTTTAAAACCATTTGAAATACAAAGTGAAAAAGAAAAAGATGAAAAAAAAGTAAAAANAAATGTTTACAGCAACTTTATAAACTAAACAATCAAAGTGCTGTAAAGTATGATGGAGTATTAGGGCCACACAATGAGATTTTTTATTATTATTACGAGATTAAAGTCATAATTTTATGAGAATAAAGTCACGAAATTACAAGAATAATGTCATAATTTTACGAGATTAAAGTCGTAATATTACGAGAAAAAAAAGTAATAATCATAACATGTCCTTTTCCTGTTCCTCATTCCCTCCTTATTTTCCCCACACCTGTTGTGTACAGTCATGTGTCTGTGTTTATAAAGTAGTCAACGATGACTCGGGTCACTGTTGGATTTATATGCTTTGATCCAAATTAAGCTACATGACGACTAAATCTGTCAGTGCATCCATTAATTACTATATGGTTTCAGTTTATCACAATACTAAAAAACAACTTGACAAGTTGGTCAGCATTCCTCATTTTAATGCGGTAACTGGTAACTGCATGTTTTATCGTGTAAAGGCTACAATAGTATGACTTTTTTCTCGTAATATTATGACTTAAAACTCTAAATATTATGACTTTGATCTCGTAATATTATGACTTTAATCTCGTAATATTCCAACTTTGTTCTTCTAATTCATCCATCCATTTTCTGTACACGCTTCTTCCTTTTCAGGGTCGCGTGGGTCACTGGTGCCCATATCCAGTAGTTACAGTGCGAGGGGCGGGGTACACCCTGGACAGGTCGCAAGTCCATCACAGGGCCACACATAGAGACAAACGAGACAAACAAGCATTCACTCTCTCACTCACACCTAGGGACAATTTAGAGTTATCAATTAACCTAACAGTCATGGTTTTGGTCTTGGGGAGGAAGCCGGAGTACCCAGAGAGAACCCAAAAATGCAGGGAGAGAACATGCAAACTCTACCCAGAAAGGTTCCCGGTCCGGGATTTGAACCGGCAACCTTCTTGATGAGAGGCATCAGCTCTGAGCCACCGTGCCGCCCATTCTCATAATATTATAACTTTATTTTATACAACTTCAATGTCGTAATATGATGACTTTAATCTCACAATTTAAAAAAAAATAGTTGTGTAGCCCTAATACTCCGTCGTATTAAAGCATTCACACATTTGTGATGAATTTTTTTTTCTGAATGCTTTTCAGCACGTATCTCATTCCACAGTTTTTGTGCTTTTTCAACAAAACATACGTATACTGGATAAAAACTTTCAGCTCCTTCAGGACATTCCTGCCATGATTTGGTATTTCAGCAATTTATACTTTTTGAGATATTTAGTTTTTTTAGCCACTTCTGTCTCATTAAAAAATAATGGAGCTGTCTTCAACATCTTTAAAACCATTTGAAATACAAAGTGAAAAAGAAAAAGATGAAAAAAAAGTAAAAAAAAAATGGGGTGGATTTTTTATAAAAAAATATTTATATTTTTTTTTTTTTTTTTTCAGTTGAAACTAAGTGGAAAATAGTGATCAGTGTTCGTCAATTAAATTTGTCAATTTTCTTTTATTAACTTTTCCTTACTGGTTTGTCGTGTTTCGTTTCTGTTCCTGATTAAATAAGACAGTAATTGTTAGTTTAATTTAAATACCGGTGAAGGCACACACAATAAATTAAACGATAATGAGAAACTCATTAGGTAGATAAATATAAACAAACTCGGAATATTTTATAGTAAATTTCAGGTAAGACATTTTCCTCTATAACTTTACTTTTGTTGATAAACTGGTGGCATCCATTGTTTTCCTTCACAGTTGTCATTTACTTCTTCAGCTGATGTCCACATTGGCAGCAGTTGTTGTTGAAAGATTATCTTCAAACACTTTACATATCTTTGAAGATGCTTCTTATTTGTGCAGAGAAAAAAAAAAATAAAAAAAAACAAGCCTCTCATCCCACTGCGCTGCCAGTAGGTGTCCATACACAGCGTGCAGACCATGGGATGGGGGACTCTGTCGCCAGTAGTGAAGTCTGTTCTCTGCACAGAACCAAATCTGTGTCTAGATGAAAGATGTGTTTTGATGAGGGCTGTATGAGAATTTAATGAGGCAAGATGGGATTGAGCCCCGGAGCTAGAGCCGCCTATTGATGTGAGAAGTTTTGAGGGGATTCCTCCTCCTTTGCCTTTGAGTTGGACACGTTTATGGGAGCCTCTGCAATAAAGCACATGTATTGCGAATGGTACTTTGTGTGATTTGTTTTTTTGGAAACGGATGCGTGCAAAGTTCCCTGTGACCCTGACGTGAACTGCTTCAAAGCCATCGTTTGACCTTCGCCACGGCTCACAATAACCTAGAACCATCTCAGTTAGATAAAACCGTTGTACTCTCACAAAATCCCCTGATCCATCTTTAGTTGAAAGGAAAGCCTGATTCAAAGACATGCCTTGGGCAACGTACATCTAAAGACAGGGAAAATTTAGCTTCTCCAGCTAGCCTTTGATACTGGGGCGCCCCCACTGTAAGTTTTGATTTCTTAATGTATTTACTAGTTGCTACATGAGGGTTTTTGATTGTCTCAGTTCAGAGATGGAAAGTGTAAGGATCCTCCTTTGGGATGAATATGTGTTTTGAATGGCGTAATGTGTTCTTCTAATGTGCTTTCCATTCACTTCCTCGCAGTCTTCTCAACATAACCTCTTAATGTTTCTGTCTGTATACAGGCATCCTCTCCAGTCTTCCAGTAACAGGTCTGCTAGAGGTCAATTAACGATAATGAGGCAATAATGTGGTTTACCCCAAACCTAATTAGATTTCGTTTAGCCACCGGGCTCTCACATGTCCCATGGAGGAGGCCAAACTCTATGCATATTGTTTTCTGGGTGTTTTGTTTCATTTCACTTCATCTGGACAGAAAGTGTTTCTCTGAGAGGAAGCTGCAACTCGCACCATCAAAGATCCAGTTGTTTTCCTGTTAAGACTCTGTCATCATTTTCTAATTAATGGATGTTGAGAAATGTCCTAATGGCAAAGCTTTCATGTCTGTAACAATCAGTTTTATATAATGTCCTTATTATCCAAAACTATAGTTCACAAACCAGGCAAAACCTTTTACAGTTTCCTTTTTTTATTTTAGAAACAGTTGTAATGAAGTAAACACTTAACTGATTTTTATTTCTCAAAATGTTGGTGTTTGGAAGCCTTTCCAGGAAAAACAACATGGATTTAACACTTGAATGACAATAAAAGTAAAATCAGTTTGTGTGTTTTTTTGTCTAGCAAACCCTTTTAAACAACCCACTGATCCTATTCTTTGAATATATAAAAAAAGGTTTTATTGTCTCTTTAAACAATATTGAATGATTAGCTTGAAAAAACTGGCAATGTTAAGGATTTCAGTCTGTTTTCAGTTTGAGAGCGTCGCTGTAAATCTTTTATAATTTCTTTTCTGCTTCTAATTCTCCCTATATAAAATACAGACTATAAAAATACTTCTAAATGGGTGTTTTTTTAATCATCAGTAGCAGCATGCTTTTTTAAGCACAAGAAAACATGCTATGTATTGAGCCAAGATTGTAAAAAAATTATAATGTTGGAAACATTTGTCAGCCGATGCCCCAAAATCCCCGTTTCATAAATCAATATTACTGTATTTCTCTCTATGCTGGGATGCTTTCACATCAATGATTCATTGAGAAAAATGCACAAAGCCAAAAACAAGCATTCTGCTGTCTAACCCCAAACAGTTTTATTTCCTTGACCCTACCACAACAGATACCAATAAAAAAGCGAAGTCACACATTGGAGTTGAATGGATGAAAATAGTCACGGTTTGCAGATGATAAGTTCTGCTTCTGTTGAGGTTGACACATGAGACAAATAAAGCTAAGTTCAAGTGAATGATGAGGAGCAATGTCATTAAGAGTAAAATGTAAAACTTTATGGTATTTTATTGTATTCTCCAGCATCTATATGAATCTGCCTTGTGGAAATAAAAAAAGAAAAATGATCAATAACAAAGAGTACTCAATGTTATTACTCAAGATTTGCTCCAGCTGGAGTAAAAGACAAAGTCATAAGTCCCGTTCTGGTGATTTAATTCAAATAAATGAAGAATTAGCCAGGAAAGGGCTGCTTTAATGTAAATTCAATCAGATGAAATATTACACACTCAAATCTTTAAGTGGCCTTTGAGGTCAATTGACTGGCTGCTGTGTCGAAACGCTGCTAGGGTGGTATCCATATTTCACCCACCTTTCCGCCACGCTGACTCTGTAAGTTATCGCACCCGAGGCAAACGTCTGAGCCGTGACCCGGACCCTCACACACACGAATCAGAGCCGGATTGAAGTCTATCCTTAGCAATTTGCACCACATTGTTGCAGTGAGCTATGTGGCGGGGGGGGGGGGGGGGCCTCCAGTTTCACTGTGAAAATAAACAACAAAGGAGCAGACGATCATAGATATTAACCAAATTCAGTGTCATCCATTTAAAGCTAATATCACAGACAGGAAATTACACGGTTCGGGTTCACAGAGAGCAGAGCGAAAATGTCTCCGAAAGTCCAACGTTGCAGCTTCGCTATCTTCTTTGTTGATTAGCTGCTTCTTTCTTTCCTCAGAGTGATTCCCCTCTGAAAGATGAAAGAACAATTTCCATGTTAAGTGGACCGCTTCTCTCAGTCGTGTTGACAGAGTGTACGCGTCGCGACGTGCTCATGTGTGAGCGAGGGGCTTTCCAACAGCGCAGATTTGATAAGGTTCTGCAGCCGCTTTCATCTATTGGATTTCTCCCACTCGTAATGTAAAACTGTAGTCTCTTTGTACACCCCCCTCCCCAAATTATCGTACCCTCACCACATCAACAAATAAATATAATACAGTGATCCATGTCTGTTGTTTAGAGAGCTACACATATATGTTTTGTTTTGTTCAGAATATTCTAAGAAAGTAAACAGATTGCTCAGTGCAGCTGAGTATAATAATTCTTGTCGTATCAAAACCTTTCAGGTGGTGGCTGCATGCTTGCGCTGTATGGTGACAAAAATATTTTAATTTCTGTTTTTTTTTTGCCTTATTTTTTAAGGTTGTCCATCTGCTTTAGCAAAAATCATGAAAGCTTTACCAGCCCTGGATGTGACAGGTAAAAAAAAAAGAGGTTATTGGCAGAAGTATAAATAAGATGAATGGAAAGGAACTTCCCAGGTGAAAAACTGTTATACTAAGTATACTAAATCTACGTATACTTTAGTATACTTGAAGCTGCCCTAATCATCAGTATACTTAAAGAGTGCTATTTTGGAACAACTAAATTAATACTAAATAAACTTTAGTTGTGTTTAAGTTATACAAAAGCACAATTTTAAGCGGATGAAGTATACTTTTAAATACTAAAATGGAACAACTTCAAATATACTTAGTACACTTTAAGTGTATAGACAAAGCTATAC
>NW_013952444.1:1035129-1037533 GCF_001266775.1 Austrofundulus limnaeus
CCTTTAAGAAGAATCTTGTCTGCCATCTGCTGGACACTTTTTGTTGTGCTCATATTTAGACGTCCTATTTTGCAAATGCTGCCTTCCTGAAATTTAGTATGCTTGTTTGTCTTTGTGTCTATGGTGTATAATGATGTGATTGTGATGCAGTAATTCTGAGTGTTTTGTGTGCTGCAGAACAGGAACCTGCTGCAGCAATTATGCCGAGTCAGGCTTGATTTTTAGTAATCTTTTCCTGTTAAATCAATAAATCAAATCAAATCAAATTCCTACTCAAACTAACCTCTATTTTAGGAGTAGAGGAGAAAAAAATGTGCTTTTCTGCTTATTACAGAAGCAACAGCAGCTTGAGCTCTTCATAAGTGGGCTGCAAAGAACAAGCCAGTCACCCCTTCCCCTGCACCTCCGAAGGAAAACAGTTTTCTTTATCTCCCACTTTCAATCTGTTGAGGGAGGCTGTAATCCCAGCCATTTCATCTATTGTTCATAGAACTTTTCCCACAGCTGTAATGACTGTGGAACTATGCTCCCAAATCCCATAACAAATTAATCACTTGTATTGACAAGCTTATATATTTTCTCTGCAACCTGTCAAAAAAAAGGCTACAAATTCAGGTTTTCAACGTGAGTTAGTGTCCTACTGCCTCTCCCGTTAAGGAATGGACAACTGCTCGCAGCGAGGGAGAGTTGCAACAAATTGCGTCAAGGAGGTGAGTAAGCAGCTTAAACTGACAGGTTTATTAACTACAAAAGAAAACTCTTAATGAACGCTGGATGTTGTGTTAAAAATGATCAAAAGATACAATATTGGTGCTGTTAAATTGATCCCCCGACGATATTTTTTTCACTACTTAAAATGATCCTCGTGTTCGGGGTTAAAGGAATACAGCAGCAAAAGGAAAGTTTCTTTGCAAACATTGGTTTACCTTTTGACCTTTGACCTTTGTCTCACTGACAGTCATTAATCACCAGCAAGAGCTGCTGACACAAAGAGCATAATTCATACAGCAGAGGCCTAGAGCAAACTAATCAGCTTTCAAAGCGAGCATAACTCTGGCTCACGCACGTCAGTCGTTTGCCAGAACAACAAATCTCCCAGGACCATCTCAGCACTTTGAACATCAGTTACCGTCCGGCTTTACCATCATTTCAACACGTTCTATAAAGTGCAAACAGATGAACCTTTCATCTGTTTGTCAACATACATTTAACCTCTGGGAGAGCTAGAAATTATTGGGACTTTTTTTATTTTTTGCATCTCAAATTCCAAATTTCCCATTCTCGCAATTTTCATCTAATTACAAAAAACCCGCTGTCACTCAATACACTCTGCTCTACTGATCCACAGGTCTAACAAGCAATGTGTTGAGCATAAAACATGATTATTGTGACTCGCCATGAATGTGCAACTGCAGCTCATTCGGTGCACCCAATTAACGTCAGCGCTTCAGGCATGAGCATTTTGCAAATGATGTTCATTTTAGGATTTTTTTTTCCAAGAGTTGACATGAATGTATGCTGATTGCTGTTTTCAGGGTGATAAGATTGACAGGAGATGTGGGTCGCTGGTTTGGCATTTAGATAGTCTGAGCAAAGTTTAAGATGTCAAGTATCAAGAATAATAAAATCAAAAAATGTTAAATCTCAAGTATCTTTTATTAATTTATTTGCAAACTAGATGAAGGCTGCATGGGCAATAAGACCTGCAGCAAAAACTTTGATACTTGTGATAAAAGTAGTTTGAATGCATCTCCAGCACTTTAAAGCAGGGGTTCTCAAGCCGTTTGGGTCTGGGGACCCCTTACAATGGCAAAAAATAAATAAATAAATAAAAATTAAATAAATAAATAAATGCAGAGATCCCTTTGTAAACGCCATGCTGTTTTAAAAGATGATTAATGGTCATTTCAACCCCTAAATGCCATGGGAATATATAGTTTTATTAAGTTTAATATATTTGTTTTATTAGTTCGTTGTTCTCCATGCATTTTTAAAAATAAAAACCAAATTAACATTTTAGTGAAGATTTTTAAGGACCCCCAAGATACCTTTCACGGACCCCTGGGGGTCCAGGGACACTAGTTTGAGAACCTCTGCTTTAAAGAGTAACTTACCCCAAAAATAACTTTTTTTAGCTGATAAACTGTCTACAATGTGTCTAAAATGTTATATAGTACTGTTTCTGTGCAAATTTTGATGTTTTTGTGTGTATTTGTTCAAATCTGTAATATTTGGTCTAAAAACGTCTTTTTGCTGCTCAAATGGGTAGAGCAGTGGTGCTGCAGACTAATTTGCATATTGGTTAATGGCTCCCCATGGTGACGTGTCTTCTCCACGGTTTCGTCACAGCGGCTGTGTTCTGGTATAAAAGCCTCTCTCTAAGACACGCCCCTGCAGCAGTCAG
>NW_013952444.1:1037595-1056105 GCF_001266775.1 Austrofundulus limnaeus
CACACACACACACACACACACATAGACAGAGAGAGACAGAGAGACAGAGAGACAGAGAGAGAGAGAGAGAGAGAGAGAGAGAGAGAGAGAGAGAGAGAAGCAGTAGTCCTGCACAGCGGGAGGGGAGGAGGGGAAAGAAAGGCAGCGAGCAGCTTCAGCCTGAACCCACACATGTCAACCCCCGTCAACCCCCCACCCCCACCCGCGGGTGCAAGTTGGAAGGATTTTTTGCAAAATTTATGGATTTTTAGAGCTCTTTATACAGGTAAACTACTTTTATTCCTGATTTAAACTAGCGATCATGTGAGCAGCTGTATGCTTTTATTTTTTTCTGTCAGGCTGCCGGAGCGCTCCTCCTCCTCTGTCCGAGGCTGGTGTTGGGTGAAAATCCTCCACCTCAGACCGTTTAGAGATGTAACTATCTTCTATACTGTGGTCACTTTCCATGTTGCATCAATTATGCTAATGCTAGCTGCCTGTCACGTTCTCTCATCCTGGCCACACCTCCGCTCTCTAACCCCTCCCCTTCCCCACCCACACCCCCACCCCTACCCACTTAGATGCATTTTTTAAAATTTCGCCTTGGGGCGGAGTTATCTTTTCACAGCGGGGGTAAGATACACTTTAAAGAACACATAAATTACTTTTATTTAGTCATTTTTTTAAATATTATGTCATTCACAACACACATATTAGGTGCTGCTTATTGTGTGAGATCTTGAGCAGCACCTGTTAAAAACTATGTTTAATTCAAACTGTTTTTTTTTTTTTCAGCAACAGGACATCTGAGCTGACGCTACAAATGTGCTGAACTGTTACAAGAAGCTGTTATAAAATGAGGACGAAGCAAATGCAGCTGAAGTTAAAACAAAGTCAAAGGGTGGGTCCAGGCCGTTTTATTCAGGTCGTATTTCATATGTTGGAATTTGGTTTTCTATATAAATGGAAATGCAGCTGCCCTGCGTTGTGAGCTGTTTGTGGCGGCAGTGAATAAATCTGAGCGAAATGCAAAGAGGAGATACTGAATTTGCCAGCGTAGCAATATTTTAACTTGGAATTAAATTGACTAAGATTTTACCCTTTTTTATTTCACCGCTTGTCAACATGTGTTACAATTCTGGTTTTCAACTACTTTTCTTAGTTTTGATGACTAGAAACTAGAAACAACACGTGTGCCGTGCTCCTCTGCACTCTATCACTTCTTTATGAAGACTTAGTATTGCACAGGTACTTAATGCAGAAAAAGTGTTAATTTTATCTCTAAATAAATTGACATTACCTTGTTTTTGTGTTACCAACAAGGAAACGAGCTGAATGAGGCCTTATAGTCCAGGTAATAGATATGTAAGATTTTCTAAAGGAAAACAGGCCTATTTATGTTTTGCCTTCAAGCAAGATTCTTTTTTCTTTTCTTTTTTTATTATTCTGCAAATGCCACCATTTCGTCCTTTTCTACCACTAAGCCTAAACTTTTCTGGCCTTGAAGGAAATGGTTTGATTGAAGCAGAAAGTAAAAGTAAAGGCACAGTTTCTGCAGACAAAACTCTCATCACAGATATGGACCTCTAAAGACAGATGCCTACCTGGCCATCATATACCATTTTGTGAATGAAAGCAACCATGAAATGGCCAGTGTTCTCCACAGTGTGGGTCAGTTCCCAGAGGCTCGTGCAGTTTAAAACAGATCTGCTGTAAGAGAAATCCTTATGCCAGGATAGAGCATCTGAATTAAAGTTACATGTGCATTTATGCTGCAAAGCTGAAAGCCTATGTGAAGAGACTGTATCTAAGTCATGCTGTTTGTCTGGTTTAGTCCAGAAATAGAAAAAAAAAAAAGGCCAGGGACCAAATCTTTATTCAAAATGAGAACAAAGAAGTGAATTGCCTTAAAATCTGAACTCAAAATCAAAAACTTCAGCTACAACATCTTTAATATTTGATCTATTTTCTGTCATTTTGGCTGTTTTGAATGTACATTTAAGTACTAAATCTATTGTTTCTGCAGCTAATGATAAATTGTCCTATTTATCTGTATTATTATTCATTTTGATGTTGGGAAAATCAAACAATTCTACAAATATGGTCATTTTTAAAATCTGCACATTTTATACAGTCAGTTGTTCTGCTCAGGAGAACATAAACATCTTCTAAAGGGAAACAACAAAAAATGGGCTTTAACTGAGTTTTACTTGCTACAAACTCAAGTGCACTGTTTCAGTTTAGAAACTACTTTACCAAACAATGGGATATTCTAGGAGTATAATAGGATTTCAGCATGCAGAGGAAACAACTGGGACCAAAATCAGGGCAGACAGAACATAAATAAAAAAAATGATACCCCTAAGCGCCTCGGCTCTGTTTAAAAGAATACAATAAAATAATTTTGCTAACTGTGTTATGATTTATCAGATAGCTCTTATAGGGTCAGAACAGTCTCAGTGGGGCTAAATAGATAGTTCAAACTGAATTTCCCCCATATCATCATATAGCCAGGGGTACAAAGAAACAAGCAGCTGAAGAACAATTACAGATGGTGTGCTGTGTTTACTTAAGCAGAGGAGAAGCAACCGCTGTGCAGTACAAATAAGATATACATATTTATATATTTAAAACACTATCATTACAGGGTTCTTCTAAGTGCGGGAACAAAAACTGTCCCATTTGCTGCAGCCAATTCAAAAGAAAAACACAATGTAGTCCAACAAAACAGAAACAAAGAGGCCACTTTAAAATATGACATTTGTTTGAATAAGATAGAAATCTTTCCTAAAATAACCCAACATTTCAACCTGCTGGTTAGCTATTTATTCTAATGTGTTGTCAGCAGTAAAACAGCTTTTTATGTGTGTTTTAAAATGAAAACGTCAATTTTTGAATTTCCTTTTTGGAAAGGAGAGCCTCATTATTTATAAATATTTCCAAATCTGTATTATTTAAGTTAGATATACAGTAGAACACAAATACTTGTTTTGGTTGTTTTGATATTATATATAGTATTAGTATTATATAAATGGTATTATTATACTATTATTATACTATTACCATTGGTGGGCCCGATGGATAGCCCTTCATTAGAGCTAAACATCCAAAAAGAATAAGTAAAAAAAAAAATCTGAAGCTCCTATGTTGAATTGTTTTTGGGTTATTGGCATTTTTGCATGTCCAGACACCCTCTTTTCAGATGGAGCCCCCTCCTCACATATGGGGTCTATCATAAAACTGTTCACTGGTGCAGTGTAGATCGGACACATCTACATTCCTGTCAAATTTCATGTCGGTTGGTGCAGCTGTTTCTGTGCTACGGTTGAGCAAAAATCATTGAAAAAAAATGAAAACACTAAGACCCCTGTTCCTGTGTGGGGGTCATAATAAAGCTCTTTAAAAATTACAATTTTGTTCTGACTTTAACTAAAAAATAATTACGTTTGTAAAAAGGAAAGCTTGTTAAAACTTGTTCAGGATTTATTGTAGTCATAATAAAATGATGTGCTTTACAAAAGTGCTGGGAAGAGTTTTCTCCTGTCTCCATTTGCTGGACAATTACACGACTTCCTGCAGCTCATAAAAGAGGTCCTGGGAAACGTAGGAACTCATAGGAGCGTCGCTTTATTTTAACCACAGTTTTCAAAAGGAGAATCGTCAGAATTACTTATAGCCATGAAGCAGAGATTATAGAACTAATTTAGCTTATTGCTAGGGGCTCTTCCAAAATTACTTGTTTATCCCCTTTTGCATCATGCTTTGTTGAGCTTTTGTCTTATTACTTCCAATTAGGCGATCTTATACATCGCTGCATACACATTCCTGTAAAAGTGTGTTAAATCAAACAATCTGTTTGGTTATTCCTTTTCATACGGCTGACCTCTCCTTCCACAAAAGAACCCAAATTGGAAAGTGTCTCGTTTTGGCTTCAAACTTTCTTTCAGCCGCATAGTGAACAGACAGGAATTAATTTTCAGAGAGTGAATGGATTCTGACAGGGGGGCTATTTCACCAGTCAGCAGGCTGTCTAATAATACACAAAAAGGAAAACAATCAAATGGTTAGCTGCAAACCAGATTCTGTTTTTTTGATACGGGAGTGGATCATACAGAGGGCTTGCCCCAGCCTTTGTGTTCTGCTGCTTTCTGGAAATGAGTTGGAGTGAAGCGCAGCGCCAAAAGCACGGTTATTTTCATGCAGCTTTTGTTCTGCAAGAACAGGCAGAATGTCTCCAACATGGAGAGACGGTCTCTTCGAAACACACGGATAAACCTTCATTTAAGACGGTCTCTTGTTTCTTGCCCTTCTCTTCTAAAGTAACCAAAGAGCTTTACAAAAGCTGGGGTGGGGGGTTGTACAAGCCTATTTCTTTGCTTAAATTTATACAAAAAAAAGTTATTGCCTTAATAAAGATGCATCAGCACATTGGTGAAAAACCTGATCAAAACTTTTTCATTATCCTTGTTTGTGCATTTTTTTTCTGTCCGTTTTTGATGCAATAAGTCTTAGTGATAATTAAATAAATCTTCCTTAATTGACAGCACAAATATTTTACTTTGAGTACAGAAAATAACTGGCAACCTTCTTGTCAATGAGAAACAATTACCCGACTAGAAACTCAAATACAAATTAAATTTCCCCCCAAAAATTGGAGGCACTGCAGAAATAGTAGGCCTAAAAGTGGATTACGTTCAGCTGTGCAGCAGCTCCTCTCTGTCCTCATCATTTCCTGTCCTAATCCAATCACGTCCCAATTACAAAAGCCCAAGATGAAGTCAGGCAAACAAAGAAGAGGGCATTCCAAGTGTAACTAATTTCTGGGAGGAGTATTTTTGACAGATGTGTTTGTGACTTATGTTTTCTGTCCAATCTCAAAGAAGCCAAGAAGGCAGTAAAAAAATTAAAAATAATAATCTGAATCTGCAGCTGACTACAAGGATCTTGGAAACAATTAGCAACAATGTGCATGTTTTAAGTTTGTAAACAAAAATAAAATGGTAAATGTAATGTATGGTAAGTTCCTTAGCTCAAACTCCAGCATTGCTAATGTTACATTTTAATTGATTAAAAAATATCATAGTTTGGATTCATTCAAGTCAATAAAAAAATAGACTTCTCTCGTGATTGCTGGTATGTTGCATAACCCAATCAAGCTGATTTAAGCAGCTTATTTATCTCAGGATAACTAATATGTAGATAAACCTATACAGCCATTGTACTTAAAAAAGATTTACGATGATGCAAAATATTCAACAAGGGACCCCTCTATTTTTTTTCCTCCAAAGCGGTGGTGCACTATGGTCTCAGTGAACATCAAAGCCGTTATTCTTCACAAATTAGGTTGTGAGAGAAAGGAAGTGTTTGTGCCCGAGGCCTCTTGTTGACCTGAATCATAAAATCATTGTGCTGCAGCAACGATGGTGCAGTGTGCGCATACCTGTGTGCGTGCGTGTGTGTTTGTGTGTGACGGAATGAACGTCAAAGCCTCTGGTAGCATGAAACTCAGGTCAGTAATTACGTTTACCTCAGCCGAGCAGCGCCGTTATTCTACATGTCACTATTAATCTGTTGCCGTCAATGTATAGATGTTGCTTCTTCGCGCCTTAAGGCCTAACAATTACTCCTTTAGCTTTAAATTGGGCCGTCGAACACAACAGGGCGAGTGTTTATTTCTACATATTCAGCCTTGCATGTCCATGTCAGAGGGGTGAGGATAGCCGGCTGCACCCCACCAAAGTAACTTTAGACTCACAGAGACACTGTGCATCTCTGAGCAGAGTTGTAAAGTAACTAAGTACAAATAATTTGTTACTGTACTTAAGTATAATTTTTGGGTATCTGTACTTTACCTGAGTAATTATTTTTCAGCCTACTTTTTACTTCTACTTTTTACATTTTCACACAATTTTCTGTACTTTCTACTCCTTACATTTTTTTAAAAAAGGCAAGAAGTAGAAAGTCGTTACTTTAATTTCATTTTTGCTTGTTTTCATTCCAGCTTGTTATTGTAAAAAAAAATAAAAATTATCCATATAAATTGTGCCTCCTAGATAGTGAATTTAACTGTGGTTGAATGAGAAGTATAAATATATAAAACTCCGATCGCGTATTAGTTTGTACACAATCAAATCATGTCACACTCCAGCAGGACATAATCATTAATATAAAAGGACTGTACTTAAGAAGTATTTGTATTTCATGAATTGTATTATTGCATTTGGCCGCAGCCCTCAGATAGATTTTCATTTTGGGGAAAAGGTTTGGTCACCCTTGATATATGTTTATAAACTGAAACAGCTGGAATAGTGCATCCTAAATTTAACATTAATTATATTTTAATACGAGTCATTTCTGCTTTTGTTGAGGAGGTCACCTCCTAATAAATGTCCTTACAGATAATTTAACTGCTCATTTTAAATCAATACTTTTACATTTAATACTTAAGTACAAAAAATATCAGATACTTTAAGACTTTTACTCAAGTAATATTCCTAAAGGAGACTTTAACTTTTACCAAAGTCATTTTTTCATAAGATACTTGTACTTTTATTCAAGTATCACTTTGTGGTACTTTATACAACACTGTCTCTGAGTGCAGCAGCACTAATAAGACTAATTGTATGACTTCATTAATGTGCGACTGTATCTTCTCAAAGCAGCGCCGGATAATCAGATTTAGAGCTCCTATTTCTGACAGTTCTGTTCTTTCACCTCACCCTGCCTCCCTCTTTGTCTTTGACATCACCCCTTTAAAGATTCATAAGCCAGGGCTATTTACATAAAAGTTAAAGCGCCTGATTAGTCGTATTACAACCCACTATGACCGGCAAGGGCCCTGCAGGGACTGGAGGATTGTCCAAGGTTACAGCTGAGGCATGTGTTCAATGGCATTTGATGGGGACCCACCATGACGCCAGGCGTGGGGGAGATTCAGAATGCGTCTTTCAGAGACAACCTAATCTCTTGCCTTTTACAGTCTCTGATGCTCGCAGTCACTGCTGGAACTACGTGGGGACCGTTTAATAACGTTTATACTGACACTTATTACGCAAAATTAAATTTACAATCAACTCACAAAAGGGCTATTTGTATTTATGTCAGATATTTTTCCATGAATAATAAAGTGTGGCTATGATTGCTACAATACACACAAAAGCTATTTTCCCAGACTTTTTTGTGCACTAGAATGGCTGGCTGTGATGCAACTGGGGAACAACTTGGTCGCATAAAACGGCATAAACATTGAAATTGAAACTATTCATTGCAATTCAATTGGGGTCATTAAGTCAGAATTTGCATTTAAATAGCAACATTAAAATGTTACATAGCACTGTCGAATAATGTGCTCATTCATATTAGGGGATCATAATTAATGAGTGTTTCCAAGGAAACCTAAGGAACCTAATTGCTCACAGGGTGGTCTCATTACAGCAACAGCACACTGCTCTGTGGAAGTTTAGCTGACCGGAACACAGACTCCGCAAAAACATTTTGTTGTTGTGGATGTTGGGAACACAATCAAAACATGAACTTTTTCAAATGTATCTGTTTTATGATGTATTTCTCTTTTTTTTTTTTTTGTTCATTGTGATGTCACTATGCACTCACTCGTGCCCTTTTGAACCATCTCTGTGCTTTTTAAACATGATGTGTGTGTCGGTGAATTCTGCAGTGAACCCTCAAGCCAATTTCTGTCCAGCCAAGATCCCCAAGGCTGAGCAGAAAGGCCTTAGGACTTATAATAACTGCCTCTGCTTGTTTTCCAGACATGCCAGCAGCATGTTCTACAGGGTTTAAGATAAAGTCTCTGCAGGCCAATACAGATCTCTTTTATCGGACGTGAGGATTTGGGGCATTTTGTGCCGTTGCCTTGATATTTTTTAACAGCTGCACCCTGACAAAATAGTTCATACAAACGGTGCACACAAGAAGGTTATTGTTTGGTCAGTTATATTTTTGTTGTAACAATGGACCTTGGCCATTTGTTTTGTTTCCATCCATATGTAACGCTAATTTTAAACAAACTTTTTTGAAAAATTTGGGGGTGGGGGTTACTCAGAATTTTATAATTTCCGTCAACTTTTTATAATGCCATACTTTAAAAATGTGCATTAAAGAAAGGCATTGATTACAACACGGCTACTGTAAGTAGTCCTGTTTATTTCTTCTTAAATGGCACCACATTTATGGGATCAGGGTTGCCGCGGGGTAGTAAAAGGTAGTAAAAGGTAGTAAATTAAAAGAGCTGAAATTAAGGCCAGTGAAAGGTAGTAAAAGGTAACAAACAGAATTTGACTTGGTAGTAAATTTTTTGATCAACCTGCAGGGCTTAAAATTTTCCGTCGCGAAGGATTTCCGCCACCAGAAAAAAAGAAGATTTTCTGTTGCAGTCTTACGGAGCCTGTTAAGGATCAGTCTGAGAGGAAAAAAAAAAGCTGCTGGAAATTCGTGCACACGGATTACTAAACTCACTGCCTCACTGAAGCCGCTCATCTATTTCTAAACGGGATGCTACTTTCAACAACGCAAATGAACCCCAGAGCACATCCAGTTAGCAGAGCAGGGCGGGTCTGAAAATTCATCGGCTGGAGGAGCGAGTGGTCAGTCAGTGAGTAAAGCTCCTCCTACATTTCACTCTGGAGCTTCCCGATACTTTGCTCTAAAACCTAACTTCATATTAAATATTTATGTGTTCCGAGCGTCGCTATCTAACATATGTCCAACTTTGCGTGTGTGACGGAGCTCCTCGTGTAAAGGCTGCGCGCGATGCGGAACATCCAAAGTCTTTTTGAAATTCATTTGGAACGTTTATTCTTAGTCAAGACAAAGTCACAGTTACATCTTCAAGTGGGATAAAGTTTTGTCTTTGAGAGATGGGCCGTTCTCTAACTGTACATGGTGAGAATACATCGCTCCACCCAAAAAAGGCCACTGCTCGATTTTGTGTTGGTCGTAAAAATGTTGTAGAGGTAGTAAAAATACGTAGTAAAGGGTAGTAAATTCAACTCTACAATTCTTGTATAAATCCTGGGGTTGAACAGCAGTGTTAGATAAACCTGCCAAATTTTCTCTGCCAATACCAAACAGCTTCTCCTGTTATTTTTTCTATTGACTTTGGATCTTCTGGTTCCCTCGGTGCTGACAATCAGGAGCCTGATTGGTGCCTGATTTTCAGCACCTGTGAGCAACAAGTGTCCATCCTTATCTCCACAGTCTTGGACCACAGACTCCACAGACTGTCCTCCAAGAAGACAACACTCGCCCCTGAAGGATTCATCAAGACCTGCTTCCAAAATTTGGAACGACATGAATGCCAGGCTACTGTAGCTGTATATGGTTCTTCCACCTGCTACGAAAGCCCTTGTTTGTTAAGGAATAAACTGTTTAACTGCCAGTAGGTCTTGTTTCTTAAGACTTCAAGCCAATCTAATAAATAACACCAAACAAGAGTCAATAGTAGAATAAGCTGTTTGGCTTTGGCAGTGGAGATTTGGCAAGTATTTCATGGGCACAGCCCACAAACTCAACTCACAAATGTGGCACAATTTAGGGGGAAAATAAGCAAGCTTTCCAGCTATATAGCGTTTATTGCCAAGAAGCAATGCTGCAACAAAGTATTAATCAATCAAAAACAAATGTCTTTACTTTTCGTGCTAAGTTTAGAAAATAATAGGGGGGACAATTCAAGAGACTGCTTGATAAAAGTTTTATTTTCTAAAGTCTGCTTGGAAAACAAGATAAAGCCCACCCCTAGTATTCATTTTCAACTCAAAGTACTTTAGCAAGGGCAACAGTGCACCAATTTGTCCGTCATCTCCTCCATTAGCTGCAGTAATGCAGGCTATTATGGGAGGGTGAGGGGTTGCGGGTTGGGGGGATTGGAAGGAATATTGTGCTTATGGGAGGATGGGCTGGCACCGTTGCTGTAGCATTGACATTTAGTTGTTTGTTTTGCAGGATGGAGCAAGAGGTGAGGAAGGTAGCCATATGGTGGGTATTTATCAGGCAAAGGCTGCCAGAGTGATTGAATGTGAGCTGAAGGTGAAGCTGCAGACAGCTGAGAGGGAGAGCTGGGCCTGATGCCTGGGGTCTGATACCGGGCTGTTCATCATTTCCCTTAAAGGAAGGTCAACAGTCCAATGAATCACACTCAGCAGCAAACTTACAGCTTGTTCCCTGTCAGCTTTACTGCATTTTTCTGCAGTTCTTGGTGCTTTAGCCGGAGCCTAATCCACTCCTCAGTGAGCCTGAATGAGCATCTTTACAAGAGCTCGGGAGCAACATGGACACTAAAGCCTTTAAATGCTAATAATCTTTAATGATGTTTTAAAAACTCTATTCCAAAACGGTTAGTTTGGTACAAAATGCTAAGCATAGCAAATGTCAGTCATTCGCAAATAATGAAAACCAACAATTTATTGGAAAATAGTACAAGACCAGTCTGAACGGCAGAACTGTTTAACAGTTCAGTTGAATGATCCATCTTCTTTTTTAGCTTAAAGTAAGCAAAGTGTTTGATTTTTCTACTTCTCATCAGTACATTTCAAAAGATTTCAGGCCCAAAGAGGTAGGAAATGTTTCTTGAGCTTGTTTAGTAACACTCCTTAGTGAAACCATGCTGTTTGCGCCTGTGTCTGTGTGTAAATGTGCTCATTTTTCTGTAAAAATACCTCATGAATAACGGTACAGACTTAAATTAAACTTACCAACCATAATCATTTGGCTGTACATCTCCATCTCATTAACTTTTGATGTCAGTACAGCTCACAATGGCTGGCACAAAAATGGCTGTAACTCATCCAACTTAACTTTACAGATATTCAGCTAAAACTTGTTGTGTACACTGCAAAAACTGTCCACCTAACCAAGTTTTAAAACCTTATATCCAGCCAAAAAGCCTTTTTGATCTGATTTTGAGACTGATTTACTAAACAAGAACTGATTGTGTAAGAATAACAATCTTGTTTTCAGAATGTGTAAGACTATTTGTCTTGTTAGTCTGAAAATTTGACTCAAATTAAGTCAAAATTTCTGCCAATGGAGTAAGAAATTTTTACTTGGTAAGATTCTTGAAATACTTGATTTGACTCAATTTTTTTCTTATTTCAAGAATCTTACCAAGTAAAATTTTCTTTCTCCATTGGCAGAAATTTTTACTTAATTTGAGTCAAATTTTCAGACTAACAAGACAAATAATCTAACACACTCTGAAAACAAGATTATAATTCTTACACAATCATTTCTTGTTTAGTAAATCAGTCTCAAAACAAGATCAAAAAGACTTTTTTAGCTGGATATAAGATTTTAAAACTTGGTAAGCTGGACAGTTTTTGCAGTGTAGCCAAGACTGATCCACAACTTTTACTCTCAGCTAACTGATTGGACAAGTTATATGTTTGGTCTCAACTCAGTCTGTCTGGTAGCAAAATAGCCCATCAACCACTTGACTTATTTTAATTAAAGTCAAGAGATATTCACTGAAAAAACATCTTTAAATAATCAACTTTTTAAACCAACCCAAAGCCAACTGACCTTAGAAAACACAAAACTGTCTATAAATCAGCCATCTCTTTAGATATTGTGCTAATTTTTTAGGTGGGTAACATGTATTCTTTTAAAGTTTTGAAAGTAGTTTTGGTTTTGGATTTAACTTGTACCTTCAGCTATACTCACTAAACTTTTACAGTCTGTTTTTATATATCGAACCAATTTCTGATCTTTTTATGGAGAAATGAATCAGCAAAGATCCTCAGACGTCAGTAAAGACAGGGGGAATTTATAGCAGACACAAAATGAAAACAACATAAGTCAGAAACACCAAGCTTGTCTGCAAATGCTAATGAGACATCATAGCTGTTCAGAAACAGTGTTACTGCTTTTATAAACTTTAACATGGTAGCAAATTAGAGCTAAAAAAATTCCATGCGAGGGTTTAAAAAAAGGCTTTATTGAACTGTTTTCACAGCAAACTAAAGACAAAGGAAGAACACACAAGTGGCAGGGAGGGCAGGGATTTGGGCCAGAATGTTGCACACTGTGCTAAATTTGACAAGGGCACTCGTGTTTAAAGGAAAAATAATCTGCTTCTGTGTAAAATCAGAATGTCATTTAGGAAAGGAAATATGTTCCACAAATTTTCTCTCCCCGTGAGGTGTTAGGCTCTCATAAGGTGGCTGAAATGATAAAAAGTACCAAAAAAATAGAACTCATTTTTCTGTCTGACTCATCTTATTGTTGAGAGCATCCCAAGGCAGTGTGCAGCACCACGGGGGGTCAGTGTGTGATGTGCATCCACTTAGTGAGGCAGAGCCGTATGTTTTAAGCTAACGATATGTCTACAGAGTGCAAACTGAGGAAAACTGAGCACATAACGCTGGGAAAAAGACAAGATGTTGAAAGAGTTTGTGGTTTTTAACGGAATCTGGTGTGTTTTACAGCAGAACTTCAACATATAAATACAAAAGAAGTATTAAAGGCTTAACATTTATTGAGTAGTGAATATTGCCCACCATTTTTTAATGTGAAGGAATAATGGCAGCATGTTGACTCAATTGGTAGAGCCTCGCAGCAAAAAGATCATTGGGTCAAAACCTGGTCAGGGACCTTTCTGGGTAGAGTTCGCATGTTCTCTCCTTGCATGTGTGGGTTTACTCCGGCTTCCTCCCACAGACCAAAAACATGACTGTTAGATTAATTGGTAACTAAATTGTCCCTATGTTTGAATGAGAGAGTGAATGGTTGTCTGTCCTATTTTTCCTCTATGTGTGGCCCTGTGATGGACTTGTGATCTGTCCAGGGTGCACTCCACCCCTCGCACTGTGACTGCTGGATATGGGCACCAGAGACCCTATGAACCTAGAAAAGGAATAAACGGGTTTAGATAAAGATGGAAAATTAAAATTAAGATTATTTTATTTTGAGAAATAATTCAAGCCATTCTGGTCAAACCTTGAATGCTGCAATGTTCCATGTGATCTCACATGATTTAGTAGGGCTTGTAGTATGTGTTGTAAATGACTGTCCACTACTACCTCACCGAATTCTTGCTCAGTATTTGAAAAATATAAATATAAAGCAATGTTTGTATTTGCTAATGTTATTTAGCAGTGATGACCATTTTGAATTGTATAATAATCACTTTTTGAGAGTTTCACTGAAGTCCAGACAGTCCAGAGATTTTTGAGATATTTCGCTAACAGACAGGGTTGATGCCACCAGTCGATGCCAATACTTTTTAGCAAAGCTAGTGTCCAATGTATTGTGCTCAAAGTATGTTTTAGCATACATGTCAACCCCTTCGGAAAATGACATCTTGACCCCTTTTAGAAATACATAATTTACACAAAAACATCTGAAGTACTCTCACACAACACAACGGAAGGAGGGTTGGAGCAGACAAGTGGACAGTCGGCTACAGAGAGAGGATGTGGGGGTGAAGATAACAGCATCTGCAGTGGCACAGGAGCAGGGAGGGAAGGAGAGGGCAAACTTATTTCCTTACAGCCCAACTGCTCCGAGACTTCAAATTTACTTGATTTTTGTATGTCTCCCTTATACATTTATAAACATGCCAAATAGGGGGAAATTTAAATTTAATTTAATATGTATGTTTTAGGGACTATGACTACTACTACAGCAAATTGTATAGCCACTTTTGTGTTTCCTGAGGTCGGTTGTGTGTGGCCGTCATCCTGATTTGGGTTGACTCCAAAAACAGTTTAGTTGTCGAGGATTCAACAATTCAGAGTAAGTCCAAATGAAAAGAATAAATTGTCTCCGTATTTCAAACTTGGTTTTAATGACATTAGTTTCTGAAATAAAGAGAAGTTTTTAGAAACAACCGCCACAGATTTGTTGACATGCAGTGAAGCGCGGACATTACCGAGTCTATTTGTCGTCTGAATAAAAATATCCCAAAGAGCCAGCAAGTTGTCAGAAAGAAATGAACATGACAATTGTTGCCTGTCAACCCCACTCTGTCTCCTCTTACTGCCCCCACACCCTAACTCACCACTTGTAGGTAGTCTAATAAAAGTAGGAATGCCACAAAAAGATTAGTCTAAAAACAGGAGCCATTGAAATGCAAAGGCATCACTTCCATTTCACTCTGTATGACACTATCGCTGTTGCACAGAAGGCTTATTTCAAAGCAGGTGGTAAATACTGTAGCACCCCTCCCAAGCAGCTCAACCATAAACCCCTGAGGCTGCAACAAGAAGAGTCACACTTTTACAAGTAAACCAACACACACACACACACACACACTCAATCAGGAACATCATGATGGCTACATAAAATAAAATTAAAATCTCAGCAATCCTTGAAAGAATGCATATTCCACACTTTCTTTGTCAGAATTTGGAACTAAAATCCTTTTAGAAACTGAGTTGTAGCTGTTTCAGTGACATCTTGTGAATTACATTATCTTGCTATATGTTGCCAATGACTCTCAGCTACTACTTCACCATTTTTGGCACAATGACTGCAAAACTGATTGACTTTTAATCCATCTTCACTTAAAAAAGTTTGATGTTCATACAATGATTGTTAACTGAAAGTGCCATTAGCCGTGTTTCCATCAACGTATTTATGTGCATTTTGAAGTATCGTCTTAGAAAAGGATGATGGAAATGGCAAATTTGAAAAAACTTCCTCAATTTTGCAAAAAAATTTTTTACCCACACTTGACGTGTTTTTTTGATCCTCCGATCAAGAGTTAATGTGCAAAAGGGGAGATGGAAACACATTTATTGAATAAGCTCTGTCGTAGCAAACATTTACCTCACATGATTGATCAGCTGTTTCTGCTGTCAGAATTCCCAGACATTCCCATAAAATTTTACATCTCCAGACACCATGTATCATCGCCAATACTAGCTGATTTCACAATAACAACTTGCCCGATAGCAACACATTCCTGAAAACTTCTCTCTATTGTCCTGAAATGTGTGGTCCTTGCTAGTTTGAAAACCTCTACTTCCTGTTTACTATAGCTTTGTGTAATGTCAACATTTGGTGCAATTTTGCTTTGCATAGCCTGGTTGCCTGGTCCAAACCAGCAGATGGAAACACGCCTAATTCGTATTTCTTTTACATTTTCATTTTTTGCAACGATTTAAAAGTCTGCTCAAAATTTGCATTGCAGTTGGATGGAGATATTAGCCTGGTAAAAACCAGACCCTTGTCCTTCGCTTTGCTTCATACAGAGGGTCTGAACTCTCAACTATTGAAAAGCGATTGCTAACATTTAGCCATGATGTGTGTAGTGCACCAGCTAAGGAAGCTAAGCTTAGAAGGTAACCAGAAATTGTGTGCACTGTAAACAACCATCCCTTGTTGGGAGGAGCCAAACAAGATGGCTGCAAATGAGTGCTGCAGGCTTTGTGAGACAAATTTAATTTAATTTGGAAGCCTGGTCAACACGGACTGGTTTCATTCATTTCCTCCGGTGCCGTTGCTAAAATTCAAGCAGACTAAAACGGTGCAGAAAATTGACGTCATTATTCACAACTCCTCCTCCTGTTTGATAACTGGCCCAGTTAAAATTCTACTTGAGAAATCCTTGTTTATGAGAGAAATCCCAGACTGAGTGAAGGGAAACTAGAATTGAGCAGAGCTGCATAAGAAGGCAAGGGCCAGGCTATGGAAACATGGCTATTAAAATGCATTCACTGGTGAGATATTTCACTAATACCACAGATAGAGTCACCCATGCACAACCACACAAACATTCAGCATCAAGTGATAAAAAAAACCTGCTCTTCCAAATGTCAAAGTGATTGAAGCGTAAGCACATAAATTTCACAAATAAACTGTTCTGTTGGGGGTTTTAGGAAAGTATTGAAAAATGGTATGGTATCGTAATGGTTTCTAGCAATTCAACAGCAATCAAAAGTAGCCTGAAACATCTGACCGCTGAACGTGAAAGTTCAGTTTTTAGTTTTTAGCAGTGGCGCTGTGTTTTAAAATGACTCACTGATTGAAGACGGAGGAGGAAAAACAAGTCAATTCTAGTCATACAGAGAAAGAGAGGGGATGTAAATAGAAGCTGTGTGAAGCGATGCTGGGAAGAGCTGCACAAACAGACTCATCAATGCTATGAGTGGCACAGACAGGTGATCAGTACAAAGGATAGAAAAAGGTTACTCTGAGAACGTGAGATGTTCCAAATGAAGCTTTGAAAAAGATCAGCTGACCCAGTGTTTACTGTAAATATGCAATGCTGATGGATGGAAAGGTCAGCGGTTATTCTACAGCCACGCAGTGAGCCACAGAATTCCACTTTTAAACAGAGATTTGTGGAGTTCAAGGCAAGCAAAATGGACGTAGAGGGAACAGAGCGTTCTTCATTATTGTGGCTTCCTTGCTCCGTCAGAAAGTCCGACACAAGCTACAAGAATCAAAACGACTGTCATCAAAAAAGACGGGATAGCCTGCATGCCATACATTAAACATTGCTGCTCTTGCCACGGTTGGCTGTCAAGTTGCGTAAATCAGAGGCTCCTCCACGGTGCGTGAACACACAACTGCGCAAACATGCACAAGAGTACTTGTTTCAGGCGTAAACACAAAGCAGCCTGCAGCAAACGTTTTCATACAAAATGGACGAGGTACGCAGTGACAGAGCTATCACACGTGTGATCGTTGTAAAAGATGTGCGAGAGTTGTTTAGACTTGTTAAAAATGTTGCTTACTGGATTGCACACAGATATCAAAAATACAGGTCTGAACTTCATCAATGTGCATTAACTTACGTTCTTGGGAAGATTATGAAATTTGAGGGGGGTCAACCAAAAATTTTGATGTACTGTTTGTCAAAATATCAGGGTTTTATTAAAGAGGGGGGTATTGTGTATTTTCCAGACATATATAGTTAAATTCCATACCTTACCTTCAGTTGACTTTGCATCAAAGCCTATGTATACACTTTTAAATTGGCCTGTTTCTTTAAGAACCTCCTACCATTTCAGACACTCCCAATTCAACACAGCTTTACAACAATTGTTCCAGAGAGAGGTACTGCAAACTGAGCTCCAGGGAGGAGCTTTGTGTAAGTAGGTGGAGCTTTCTACCATCAAATATTTAGGCAGCTCCACATGGCTACCACAGGAGATTCAAGGATTTCTGAAACATGCTTGAATGAATCAAAGCAACACTATGGGTACATATTTGATGAGGGAATGATATTACAGCATTATACTGTATACAGCTCAAAAAAGTTGATTTTGCAAAATACCCCCCAATAAGAGTATATTACAGATGTGGTATGGGTGAGCTTTTTTTAAAATTTAATGTTTGTTCTGATTGTTCTTGGACCCACTTCTTGTTATAATGTGCTGGGTCAATCAGAGGACAACAGTCTGAGCAGCATTAGGTTGCATTATTTTCACCTAACTGAACACAGAGCTGACGTTAAAATCACAGTGCAGCAAGTCAAAGAGCTGTCAGCTCACTGTGGATTTATAAAAATCCACAGTTAATCAGTTTATTCTCTGACACTGAGTTCTGTGAAGTCGCTTATTAATTTGTGCACACTTTTTTTGCACCTGTTAGCTAAGCCTATCAAGAGTTAATTCTACAAAAATGTAACTCATTGTAGATCTGGAGCCACACTATTTCCTTTCTTCTTCACTATATTTTCCAAGGAAAAGAATCCAATCTGGAGCTGGTCAGCTGTCCTCAATAAAGAGGCTATGGGGTGTAAAATGTTTTGTGCTTTCTGCCTAAATACTGAAACATGTTCCAGGGATCAGTGCTTTGTGCCAAAGAAAGGAAATTACTCTCTCCACTCGGTTGGATGTATGCAAAATCTCTGTTTTCTCAAATGCACGCACTCTCTGGTAGGTTATTGATTCCCAGCCTCCCATTGTGCTCCATAGTGCAGCTGAAGCTTAACTCGCAGCACATATTATGCAGGATCCACCGCGAACGGCAAGAGAAAAGAAAAGAAAATCGAAAGAGACAACAGCAAGCTACTCTTCCTCGCGCTGACCCTCCCTCTCTAAATGCTACCGAAATACAAAAGTGATTTAAAGATTTGTTCATTTGCTTTTAGAAGCAGAAGCTTATTTTCTAACCCCCGCAAAATGCCTGGCTCGTTACGGATCTAGGTCATGGATCTAGCACCCTGAGGTGTAAGACAAGACTAGACGAAACACAACAACAGCAAAATAACACCTCAACATCCCCCCCCCCCCCCCCTTATCATTTTGTACAATACAGAAACATTTGTCAGAAAACATAACCACAAAGAGCCTCTAGCTGGGGGGGGGGAGCTATCATGATTTCTATTTTGGTTGACCTTACTTCCTGTTTTACTATCGACTAATATTCTCTCTCTCTCTCTCTCTCTCTCTCTCTCTCTCTCTCTCTCTCTCTCTCTCTCTCTCTCTCTCTCTCTCTCTCTCTCTCTTGATTATAGGCTATCTCTCTCTCTTTCACTCTCTCTCTCTCTCTCTCTCTCTCTCTCTCCCTCTCTCCCTCTCTCCTGTCCTGTCTGTGTCTTATCTCAGCCACTGTATTCCATCT
>NW_013952444.1:1056115-1058560 GCF_001266775.1 Austrofundulus limnaeus
GTCTTCTATGAGGGTTAACCTCGATCACATGCACCATACACTCACTCTCTCTCTCTCTCTCTCTCTCTCTCTCTCTCTCTCTCTCTCTCTCTCTCTCTCTCTCTCTCTCTGTCTTTCTGTCTCTCTCTGTCTTTCTGTCTCTCTGGATAACAGGCACCCACCCACCCCCACCACTCTCTCTCTCTGGATAGCAGGTACCCCTCCCCCACGCTCTCTCTCTCTCTCTCTCTCTCTCTCTCTCTCTCTCTCTCTCTCTCTCTCTCTCGATAATAGGCTCTCTCTCTCTCTCTCTCTCTCTCTCTCTCTCTCTCTCTTGATTATAGGCTATCTCTCTCTCTTTCACTCTCTCTCTCTCTCTCTCTCTCTCTCTCTCTCTCTCTCTCTCTCTGGATAATAGGCTCTCTCTCTCTCTCTCTCTCTCTCTCTCTCTCTCTCTCTTTTTTGACCATCTCTCTCTCTCTCTCGCTATCTCTCTCTCTCTTTTTTTTTGACCATCTCTCTCTCTCTTTTTTTGGACCATTTCTGTCAAACACATCCTTGCCAGTGTTTTTTTTTTTTTTTTGTATTTAAAGCAGAGTATTATGCATTTTCAAGAAATTACGTTACCTTTCAGTTGGTAAAAACGCTGTATGTGTGAAAAAACTGAATGAAATTGGCCTCTAGAACCTCCTACCATTTTGGACATTCCCCCGTCATCATGTCTTTGCAACAATGCAAAGAGGGGTGCTCTGCAGGGCAGGGACTCCACTGGGGACTGAGCTCCAGGGAGGGGCTTTGTGTAAATAGGTGGTGCTTTGTACCAGTATATGTTTAGACAGATCCACTTGGCTACCACCAGGATTTCTCACATGCATTAACGAGTCAAAGCAACACTCTGGGTATGTTTTTTATGAGAGGATGGTTTTATAACATGTAACTCAATCAAAACAGTCAATTTTGCATAATACCCCAACAATTTAAGGGGGACCAAAGACTAATATGATAGAACTTTGTTTTTGGGTTGGGGGTTAGGGTTAGGACTACATTGTGAAGTAAGCTTAGAGGTTTCAGATTAGATTTGTACTGAGTGGTTAGATTTATGGTAAGGGGTTAGAGTTAGGATATAAAACAACTGGAAATGAATGGAAGTCGACAAACTTGTGTGTGTGCATTGTGTATCCGTCTGTGATATTTGGTAGTTGCTGAATGTCATCCCGAACACTGTGGTAACAATGGCGAAATACTGTGCCATTGACCATAGCAGTCAAACATTTTCGTCTGTTAGCAAAATATTTCATGAACCTCGTGATTTTTTTAGTAAAACTTCTAGAACGTAATCATTAGCCATACGACTCATTAACACATCTAAAAATCCAAGTGCAGCAAACTGACATTAGCCAACACAAAAATGGCTTAACTCAGACAATTTTACATTCATTGAGCTAAATTTGATGTGACATTCTCTGTGAACTAACAGATATCACATGAAATGTCATTCAGAAGGTGATAACTCTGTCTCTTCTCATCCTCTGGTCTTCATTGGTAAGTTCGTTGGCCTTGTCTTTGACCTGAGATGTTTTTTTCTACCTGAGTAAATTTACCTTCCAGTTTTCTTTAATCATTGCCAAACCCTAGCTGTTGTTTTGATCCTTGTCAGTTCAGCTCTGTTGTCTGCCTTCATCTCGTCTGTGGATTTTTGCTTTTTCCTGCCTCTGCTTCTGCGTTGCTGTTTGGTAAAAGTTGATTCGCTTCTTTATCCCCCCACCTCCCTCCCTCCTGTAAGTCTGTTTGGTTTCTCCAGGACCACGTGTAGCTTTGAAGGGTGAAACATCTCTCCTCCCCGGAGTGTCGAGGCAGCGGCTCTGATCAGAGCAACCTTCGATGGGCAGTGAAACAAGAAAGAGTGCTTTACTTGTATTTACTTAGATGTTACATATTTCTATGGGACTTTTTTTGGGGGGGGGGGGTGGTATTTGTGCCTTTGAACATATCTTCTGTGAAACGTCTGAAGCTTGCTGCTTCTCCTCATCCACAACAGAAGTGCAATTTTGTTTCACTGAAAACCTGTTAATGTAACAAATTTATGCAGGATTGTTGGGTGTTTTTTTGTGTGAATTAGGATATAAATACTGTGAAACAATCAGGAATTAACAGTTGAGTGTTAATGTCCTGATGCATCTCAGTAATCCAGGTAAAAAATCAAAAGGAAAAAAAATTGTATAGGTCCTCTGGACGGGTTCTTCTTTAATGAAACGTTTCGTCTCTCTTCCAAGAGACTTCTTCAGTCTGAGAGTTTCAGGCAAAATTCAGGCTTTTGAGTCCTGCCTTCAGGTCCTGCCTCCAGGTGACTGATACTCACATCACATGGCTATCGTTCACACCTAATTTTTTCCTTTTAATTTGATGAGAAGTTTCAGACTTTGACAGGTTTAAGAGTTGGGAGAAGACAGTGAATAAGTCTAGGTC
>NW_013952444.1:1058719-1061535 GCF_001266775.1 Austrofundulus limnaeus
CTTTTGAGTCCTGCCTCCAGGTGACTCATACTCACATCACCTGGCTATCGATAGCCATGTGATGTGAGTATCAGTCACATGGAGGCAGGACTCAAAAGCCTGAATTTTGCCTGAAACTCTCAGACTGAAGAAGTCTCTTGGAAGAGAGACGAACCGTTTCATTAAAGAAGAACCCGTCCAGAGGACCTATACAATTTTTTTTCCAGTTGAGTGTTAAGTTTTTCATTCATTCTTGGGATCACAAAACCAACATTTACGCAACTTAAATTGTGGTGAAGACTTTAGGCCCCCTGAAAATCTTCAGGATGTGCAGTTTGGGACATTTACACTGCAAAAAATGTCCTCTTAACCAAGTTTTGAAATCTTATATCCAGCCAAAAAGTATTTTTGATCTTGTTTTGAGACCGATTTACTAAACAAGAACTGATTGTGTAAGAATAATAATCTTGTTTTCAGAATGTGTAATATTATTTGTCTTGTTAGCCTAAAAATTTGACTAAAATTAAGTCAAATATTTCTGCCAAAGGAGTAAGAAAATTTTACTTGGTAAGATTCTTGAAATACTTGATTTGACTCATTTTTTTCTTATTTCAAATAGTTTTGAATGCAAGTTGGGGGTAACACCAAGTTAAGCCCATTTCTGTGTTTACTAAGATGCAAAAACACGATCATCCTTTTGCATTTGGCAGCAGTCAAGGGGAAAGAATTACAAATTACTTCCTAGTCATTCCTTTGTAGACAGTCAGAGCATTTACATACATTCACAGGTGTACAAAACAAGCAGTGGGCAGAGCAAAAGGCAAGATCTTAAACATAAATCACATAAAATATGCTCAGGCAACAGTTATTAAACCCAACCTGAAAGCAAAATGTATGGAGACTGGCTAAAAAACCTGCCTGAGCTGAAACACAAAACCAATCCAGTAAATGAAAGAACAACAAGCTTCATATATACTGAGACAATTACCTGCCCAACTTGACACAATTGGTAAACTGGTAGCGAGGATTGAGGTGGAACTCACTGTTCTGTGCAAGAAAAGACATTTTAAAATAAAGCTCGATCGCGACAAAGGGAAACAAAAACCATTAACTGTGGCAGAATCTGTAACAAATGCTGTTACACAGGCAAAGAAGGAAACAAAACATGATGAATACAGAGATATGAAGCAGACTGCTGATTTAAGTGATGTAAGCATAAATTGTAACATCGGTGCAGAGGCTACATCAAACACAAAGAGGTTTAATTTGAGCATAAATTAAAAGAAGTTTTCAAAAAAAATAACTGGACTACTAAGCAGTGTTCTATACCATACCTTTATTCTAACACTCCAACAGACACTTAGGCACTTAAAAATGACAGCATCCATAATTAAGCTGAAGTTGAAACAACATGCTTGACAGCATGTACTGTGTAATCACTCGGGGTGCAGTATACACGCTTCTCCGTGTCTTTTTGCCTTTTTGTTTTCCCCCAACGCATCCGGCGTGGACTGCACATCAGAGCAAACATGAACATTAGACAAGATCACATGAGGGCTGTTACATGCGAAGCTCTCCACTGTTTGATGGAACAGCACATTTGCACGAGAGCATCTGAAAAGCGATGCGTTTACGTGCCATAGCCTATAGAAAGTGTAGGCGTCGGCTGAAAAAAAGGCAGCAGCTTTTACTCAGATATTACATCAGATTGCTTATAAAAGCAGAGGTTTAAATTAGCAAAGAGTCTACCGGTTCAACAGTGAGGGTGATTTATAGGGATCATCTGAAGAGGTTTGTTCACATTTTGAAAAAAATAAAAAGGAAGTTGATGTAATATTTAACTTTTACATAATATAATACTGAAATCAAGATAAAACTTGAATAAGCCTGAGCATAAAAGCTCAGCAAATAGTCAAAGATGTCTGATAGTACAATCATCTGGGGCTAAATTAAGTTAAAAAAAACTGTCCCTGAGACGTTCTGTGTAATAGGCCCGGGTCAGGTCTGAATAAGAACAGTGAGTACACAGTAGAATCATCTCCCTCATTTAGTTCTGCCTGTGTGGGTGGATCTGATGATTCGCAGTCCAGGCGTTCACATCCTTGCCGGTATGAAAAGTAGCCTTGCCTCAGGGTGTGTGTCTACGATTCTCCCACACATATATTCTGGGTCTGCCGACACTAGTCGCAGACCCCGGTGACAGTGCAGAGAACTGGAACCCACCACTGAAACCAGTTCTTGGATCAGACAGCAGGTGGCACATTGCCCCCTAGTGGTAGGTCTAAAAAAAGCAGTGGAATCTGTGAAAAACACAGATCACTGGTTGTGCTATCTTTGACTCAGTAAATGAATGTTTTTGGTTTACCAAATAAAAGGGAAATATCAAAGAATATATAAAAACCTAATATTTTCACATGAATAACAGGCCTAGGTCAATAAAAACAAAAATGTGTCAATTGTGGTTGAAAATTCAAAAATAAAATGAGGAAAATAATCCCCCCCCCACATTGTGATAGAAGTGCAGCTGTTCAGTCTGTAAAATAAATAAATAAATAAATAAATAAATAAATAAATAAATAAATAAAGGTTGAGTCACTTTCTAAAGCTGCAGCACAATTTCTTTCTATGCTTGAATACTTTACGAACAGCAGTTTTTTTTAGGTGTGTCCTTCCAACCTAAGTGTTTTATGATCAGATTTTGGTGAAACTGAACCATGGTTTGTTAGTGGAAATAAAACACTGTTATAAGCAGCAACGCATAATCTTACACATCTATGACTTTACGCCAAAATCTCACTTGTTAACTCTGTCTTCTCTAAAGTCTGTGTGTGTTGGGG
>NW_013952444.1:1062319-1111276 GCF_001266775.1 Austrofundulus limnaeus
GAGTGCATTGAATGTTGGAGTGCATTGTGTGTTGGAGTGCATTGAATGTTGGAGTGCATTGTGTGTTGGAGTGCATTGAATGTTGGAGTGCATTGAGTGTTGGAGTGCATTGCGTGTTGGAGTGCATTGCGTGTTAGAGTGCATTATGTGTTGGAGTGCATTGCTTGTTAGAGTGCATTGCGTGTTAGAGTGCATTGCGTGTTAGAGTACATTGCGTGTTGGAGTGCATCGCATGTTGGAGTGTATTATGTGTTGGAGTGCATTGCTTGTTAGAGTGCATTGCGTGTTAGAGTGCATTGCGTGTTGGAGTGCAATGTGTGTTGGAGTGCATTGCATATTGGAGTGCAATGTGTGTTGGAGTGCATTGTGTGTTAGAGTGCATTGTGTGTTAGAGTGCAATGTGTGTTGGAGTGCATTGCGTGTTGGAGTGCAATGAGTGTTGGAGTGCAATGAGTGTTGGAGTGCATTGCGTGTTGGAGTGCAATGAGTGTTGGAGTGCAATGAGTGTTGGAGTGCATTGCGTGTTGGAGTGCAATGTGTGTTAGAGTGCAATGTGTGTTGAAGTGCAATGAGTGTTGGAGTGCATTGTGTGTTAGAGTGCATTGTGTGTTAGAGTGCAATGTGTGTTGAAGTGCATTGCGTGTTGGAGTGCAATGTGTGTTGGAGTGCAATGAGTGTTGGAGTGCAATGAGTGTTGGAGTGCATTGCGTGTTGGAGTACAATGAGTGTTGGAGTGCAATGTGTCGATCACGTGATGTTCTATGGACGTGATCTTCAGTGTATGCCAGTTTTTCTTAAATTATCTAAGATGTTAGTGTGGCAGGGCCTTTAGCAGTCACTCTCTGTGTCACATTGTTGTGCATGACAGCCTTTACTGTCTGACTCGAAAAACTTGGAAGTTTTCCAAAAAATAATTTGAGTTTTGCCCGTGAGCCTCCAACAGTTACAAGCATGAGACCAGAACAAACATTCTAAGATTTTTTAGGAGAAATGTTTCCCCTCAGTTTTTGACTTTAATTTTAATTTTTTTATTTTTATTATTATTATTATTATTATTTTGGTGTTAGAGCAGGCCGTGTAGTTTAAGGTCTAAGTGTGGCTTTTAAATTGTCATATTTTGGTACAAAAAGTGACATCTTGGCAAACCAGACCTTTAGAATTAGGCCGCAGTAATTGGTCATGCTTGTCAGATTTGATAAAGTGCAAAAACAAACTGGCCTGTTGTGCCGCTGTCCTGTAAAGTCATCCATTTGGTTGCCAACTTACATTTTTCATCATCAGAGTGATAACAAAATTACAAGTGACAATTGTTGTGATCCTCTGGATGCTCTTAGATAAACTGATAATTGGATGGTTCTTTTTGAGAGAAGAACATGTCATTGGAACATCACATAAAATTGGGTCTTGTTTTGACGTTGAAGATTCATTAACTGTTTCTCTTGTCATCGTGCTGATTTCAACATGAGGATCATAATAATTTCACGAATGAATCACAGCAGTTGGAACCACTAAAGTTTGGGAGCATTTTAAGGTTCAAGACCTTTTATAAGAAGAATCAAATAAGCCACTGCACAGCTTTTAAATCAATGTAACTGAGCTAAAACTGAAAAATCAGCAGTGGCAGAAGCTGTGTGCCTTCTTCAGTATAGTGCACACAATTGCATAGAAAATGACTCTTTGGAGTGCTTTAGTTTGACAACTGCTTGTGTAATGTAGCATGAATTGAACAAATTACTACATGGACCT
The DNA here is from genome assembly GCF_001266775.1 of Austrofundulus limnaeus. Classification (NCBI taxonomy): domain Eukaryota; kingdom Metazoa; phylum Chordata; class Actinopteri; order Cyprinodontiformes; family Rivulidae; genus Austrofundulus; species Austrofundulus limnaeus. The sequence goes on from NW_013952444.1 coordinate 1,064,066, forward strand.
GTCCCTTATTCTCTCAATATTCAGCTGGCACTCTTCTAAGCAGTCATGGTCCTTGAACGCCTCTTTCCTTAAACACTAAATGCAGACCAGCCCTACTCAAACACTGCTCATTCACTCTAGTACTCACTCAACAATCCAGCCAAAATTTGTCCAATTTTTTTTTATTGAACACGATCCACTGTTGAGTTCAAACATACCAAATATAAATTGTTTGAGGACTGTGTTTGACTTTTCTATGTATTTTATTGTTTTCAAAAATGGGGGGAATAAAAAACAAAAAAATGTTTGTCACTTTCAGCCATTATTACGTCAACGTGTGCTCTTTTTAGGTTGTTTTTCTCATGTCTTGCAAAAGCAAAGGTTTCAATTTATTCCGACAACCTGATGCAAGGCACAGCTTAAAAACAAGGCACCTCACAAACTAAGTTTGTTGTGATGATTGCTATGAATAAAATGTCAAAAATGAAATATATGAATCTGTTTTTATGCCAGTTGAGCTGAAGGTATTTAAGGGTTAAATCCATTTAAGACATGAGACAAATATAAATACCTTCATCGTCTCTGTGAAACAAGTGGTTGGACATTAATTATTTATATTTTGTTCTCAGCTTTATTTAGACATTTTTTGAATCACAACTTGTGTCAAATTTCAGTTGATGTGCTGATGAATCTCACACAAACAAATGATCCTCATCATCAATTCATTTTGTAACACCAATTAAACTGGCAATTAATGGAAAGTCAGAAGGCTTCAGGGTGGCAGTCAAGTGGTCTGGGCATCTGGTAAGAATGCCCTCTGGAAGCCTCCCAACTGAGAGGAGACCCCAGGAAAGACCCAGGACACGCCGGAGAGACTATGTCCCGTGGCTGACCTGGGAACACATGGAGTCCTCCCAGAAGAGCAGGAAAAGGTGGAAAGAAAGGTCTGGACCTCACTGCTCAAGCTGCTGCCCACATAGCCTGACTGCAGAACAAGTGGAAGATGGGTGGATGGACGGGTGTGAGGTAAAACATTGAGTTTGCATCGAAACACACTGTAATAAATGTACTTTTTTTATAGATTACCAGGCAGCAGCTTCATCTTCCTCAGCAAAATACTAAAAAAGTGCTGAAACGTGTAAATAAAATGCATGAGCTGGCTGTCATTAACAAAACATAGGTTGATTGTCATGTAATGGCCTCACTTTTTACTGCGAAACCTGGTTTTAAAGTGAGATGTGCTGGAGTTTCAACAAAAAAAAGGGAATTCAAAGACTCTTAGCACTTTAAACTGGTGATAAATAAGTTTTAGGTTGTTAAAGGTTAAACATATAAACAAAAAAAATCTGGTCAAGAAGTTTTTAACTATGCAGCTGCATTGATGATAAGGTTTGAATGCATGCAGTACAGATCATTGCAAACATTCTGCTTGTGTAATTTGGACAACTTATTAGAGCGAATATATTTGCTCTGGTGATCATGGGTACACATTGGAAACGAGTCTTCAGCAAATTAAACTACTTGCTTTGGACTGAACAATGTTTGTGATCAATTGCCTCCGAAGAATTGAACAAACTTGAAATGCAGGTGAAGTGCAAAGTGGAGAGCACAATGAACACACATCGTCTCTTTTTCCATTTCTTACATAGGGAGTCAGGGAGTGACAGACACAGGTGTACGGTTACCCAGACTGTTGCTTTGACTCATTCCTGCATGTTTAAGAAATGTGGTAGTTGTGTGGGGTTGCCTAAATGCTTGCTCATACAAAGCACCACCTATTTGCACAAAGCTCCTCCCTGGAGCTAAGTCTGCAGCAGAAGCCAATTTCAAGGCATTTAGATAGGCTATGATACAAAGTCAAATTTATTTTTGATATATTACAGCATTTTCAGAACAACTGGAGGTACCATAGTTACTTGATTGTGGTAGAGAAATTATTTATGTGCCTGGAAAATACATAATACTCCTGCTTTAAAAAACTTTCTCGTTTTTATTATTCTTTGGCCTGAATTAGAACTACACAAGCACAACATACATCTCTCCTCAACTGGATTTGAGAGTTTGCTTTGAGTGCACCGTTTTAGCATCAAGAGCAATCTAACCGTGCAAAAGTTGGTTCACGTCAGAGACAAACACAGAGTGTGCAAAACATCACAAATACCCCATCAGATCATTGGGAATTATGATGTGCACCCAAGATCGTATAAAAAGGCATCTATCACCGGTAGACACTAAAAGTGCTCTTTTGACAATTTGAAGAAGGGGAAACAAAAACAATTCAATTTGTGTGAGCTGTTTAGAAAGACCCTCTAATTTAGCGTTTCCTCCGGGATCCAAAATTTAAAATGCCAATGAAAAAAAACGAGAGAATAATAAATGGAGCATGATAAGCAGGGGAAATTGCTGATAAAGAGAAAACTGTTACAGAGACTAATGTGCTAGAAGGCTGCCCAGTTATTTTATACGCCACCATCTCATCTCATTAGACAGCCATTTGCTACCTTTGATCGATGCATGAGAGCGCATCCAGGAAGGATTTACGCTGAATGCTAAAAGAAAGCGAAATAAAACTGGTGGAACAGGGAAACAGCTGGATGAAAGCAAGGTTCTCGCTTCCCAGCTTTTTTTCTGGAAAGCCGGGGCTGATGGACTGCTGATGAGTGGTGGATGCTGTGGCAGATGAGAGGAAGACGGAGAAACCCACTGAGAGGTCAATAGTTTCGCGTTGACCTGTGAAGAACTCCATTATACCTCGATTACATCTCTGACTTTCTCCCTTTTTTTCCAAGCGATGCAGCCAGCCAGTACCGAACTGTGACAATATCATTGTAGCCAACTTGACTACGGTCGTGATTCAATCACAGCTCTGTACGGAAATGCATTACATTCTCTTCTCTTGCTCTTAGTACGGACTTTAGATTTAATATAAAATTCCGACGCAACGACCTTTCAGCCTTTCAGCCCCTTGTTTTTTTTCAGAAGCTTGTAATCAAATCAAAAAAACATGCCTGAAAGATATTTTAAAATCAACTTTACACTGCTGGATGAGCTGCTGTCAACAGACAAGTCACCTTGCCTTAATTTCATGAAACAAATAAAGAGAACATCACAGACTGAATTTCATTACATAACACCTTTGGTTGTGCTTGAGAGGAGCAATCTGTCATTACTGAAGCCATGCTTTGTCACTGCCATTAGGGTGAAGAATTACACGCCTGATTGTATTCACTTTGCCCTTACACACCCCCGATGCAATTCCCCATGCTCTTATAAGTGACTGAAATGCCTTCCCTGGCAACAGATGCACATTACTTCATACAGATTAAGAGATATGACAAATTCTGAAATTAAAAATTTAAAATTTGTATTGGATTTCCTTGAGAAGAGAGGTAGGAATTAAATAAAACCAAGTGGCGCAAAAGCAAACTAGTTAGAATGTTATTTAAAAAACATTGATTATTTTTTAAGTTACTAGATATTTATTGTAGAACATCGCAATGGATTTTTCACACAGCATAACTTTCACAACACGTAGTTTCACAGACCACTTGCATTTAACACGTTTGGTTTTGCAACATGTGTTTCACAGAAGCCGTATCCCGGATAGGCGAGCATGTTCCAACACAGCTGGTCTTGAGTGAACAGAACCATCTGATGCAGAGTGAAGTGGTGTGAACGTTTACAAGAGAAAGAATTCACTAGCACTAGTATGAAACTTTCCAGTTTAGAGTCACTAATCAACCCAACGTAAAATTTGGCTGAGAAATTGTTTGACTTCTTCCATGCGGTCTGTTTTCTGCAGATTTTTTTGTAGTTTTTATTAGACTGTATTTTTCCTCCAGGAAAATCGGGCTCATCATTTTGAATCTGAGGTACTTTTGCAGTGATGGATTTTAATCTGTGAGGTATGCTACATTAAACAGGAAAAAAATGTTCAATTTTCTTCTCTGCAAGTCAGATTCCTTGTCTGGCAGCCTGCAGTTATGCTTCCCCAAACTGAGCACATTTTTGAAATTTAAAAAGGAATAAGTGGTAAATGGTTCACACTTTAGTAGCACATTTTAACCTTTTCTGGGTTCTCCAAAAATCCTTACAATCTCATTTACACTTCCACACAAGCTTCATGTTATCTGCAGCGTTTGCACACATTACAACACTTTTTTTCATTTTATATTTCACACAACAATGAGCATATTGAGTCCGATGTTTTGTCTGAGAACACTTCATTTTGTGGAGGAGTTGGAGATCACATTACTTCAGTCTGAAAGGTGAACCAAACTACGTTTTGAGCCGTGTCCAAGTCAAAAATGTTTTGTATGCATTTGATTGCAATTTATTTAATTAATCTCCTGCAGTACCTATTGTTCTGTCAACAACTTTGATCTGGTTTCCAAACTCAGTCCATGAATGTTTTTAAAACATTCACATTATTGAGATCATTTTTTTCTTCTGTACGTTTACACACATCTCATTCTGCAATTTCTGTGCTATTTCAACACTTTATATATCAAATTGTTTAGCATTTCGGCTATGACTTTTGGTACTTCGACATTTTATGCTTTTGGAGATTTTTCTGTATTTTTTTCTCATTGAAAATGAATGGAGTTGTTTTCAACATCCTTAAAACCCCTTTAAAATATTTATAAGTCTTTATTGTACTTTTTCTAGTTCTGCTTTTTCAACTCATTTATAAGTTTCAGCTTTTATGCACTTCTTTCAGCAGTTTTTTTTTTGCTAATTTCAGTTGTTTTCTGTGTTTTTAGCTACTTTTTAGCTAAGTTAAGCTTTTTTCAGCTAAATTCACATTTTTGATAATATAATTTTCTTGCTGCTTAATTCAACAATCATGATCTGTTTCTTTGTGCTAATTTGGGCTATTTCAGCTATTTTTAGGCTAGTTCAAGTTTTTTTTTTTAGCTATTTAGCAAAAATCCCTTCAGCATTCAAGCTGCATTTTCACAGCAAATGCAAATTCTCTAGTTTCACTTTAAATTCTTGTATTTTCACAACTTTAATAATACAATAACTTTTGGGATTTTGCTGTTTGACAGTTTCATTAAAATCTGAGACAGACACTTTATCACCTTCCTCTCACTTTGGTTAGCTATAAATCTGATACAATTCTCTGACAAAGTTCTGTTTATGAATATGGTAAGTTATTCTAAAGGTGACCTATTTATAAAATTATATATTCACAGAAATGATAGACGATATTTTTTTGTGACAGGTCTTATTGCTTGCTTGGAAGGAAGATATATATACACTCCTTGTGTGCGAAGGGACACATGCGCACATTTTGATTGTTTAATATCCCCAATCACAAAAAGACACATGCAGTTCAGTCGTCACAACAACTATCTTTTGGGTCTTTGTGAATAGGAAATTACACTCAGGGAGCTGATCCAGAGATGTCCTGGGAGCTACAAGGATGTGAGAACAATGATTCATGGTGTTATATTTGGCTGCAGGGAGATGAGCCTGTAGTAATGAACGAGCCTTAAACAGGGCTCTGCCCCCATCATTAATCTTACAGGACTGGACCATGGAGAAATACAGAGTCACTCTATTAACACAAAAGTTGACATCCATTCAGTCAGGCTTATGTTGAACTCAACAGACAAATAAAACACCAATTCCAAAAATCGTTGGGACAAATGTAAATAAAAACAAAATGCAGTAGTTTGAAAATCTTATGTACTTAAATTTTAATCGCAGTAGAACATAGTAAACACATCTAATGTTTAAACTCAAATTTAATGGAAAAAATTACCCGTATTTTTCGGACTATAAGCCGTGACTTTTTTCCTGAACTTTGAACCATGCGGCTTATACATGGATTTTTTTCTTCAGCCACCAGGGGGCTCTTATGCTCCATTTGCTTCAACCACTCGAAGAAAAAAAAAAAAGAAAAAATCGATCGCTTCCAGAGCCGACTGTTGTACCAGGAAGCAGCGATTTAAAGATAGTCAATGGCCAAAAACTCATAAAAGGGGATAAAACAGACAWTTTTCACGGTGGAATCTGACTGATAAAAACTTTGGAGCTTAATCCAGAACCAGTTTGTGGATAAACGTCGAGTGAAGAGCCGCAGACATTTTTTTCCTCATTGCACTCCCCGGGGAAGGAATCCCATGCAGTGACRTATGCTGGAGCGGGAGGGCTATTCCACCACAGCATCAGAGCCAGCATTACCCCGGGAGGACAGCGACACAGAAAGCAACACTGAACAGATACCACTGTGTGACGCAGCTTTTCTCAGCTTGTTTAACTCCGACACTGAAGAGGACTTCGATGTTTTCAGTACGCCGGAGGACGATGAATGAGACGTTTTGTTGGATCAGAAACTGTTAAAGAAAACTACCAAAATAAGGTCAGTTAAATGAACCGTATTCCTCTGAACTTTAATTCCTAAAGGTTTGCTTTTTATGTTTTGATGTTGAATTCACTTTTTTGACGGCAAATTTGGGTGTACTGTTTTTTTTTATGTTGGGGGTGCGGTTTATAGTCCGGTACGGTTTATATGTTAATGTTCGTGGATTTTTTTTTTTAAATGGTGGGTGTGGCTTATAGTCCGGTGCGGCTTATAGCCCGAAAAATACGGGGTAAGCAATTTTGAATTTGACGGTGCCCAGCAAGTTGTTTAAAAAATCTGGGACAGAGCCACATTTACAACTGAAAGTTTCTCTTTGTTTTAAAACCATTTTTAATCTGCCACTAGATGCTGGAGTTTTTGGAGGGAGTAGTTGTCCTTGTCTGATGTAGAACCCTAGCTTGTAACTGGGATTGTAATGTTCAGAGTGATTTAAAGCAGGCATATCAAACTCATTTGCACCACATTGACATTATGATTGCCTTCAAAGGGCCAGCTAGAATAAACTCATGTTGAAATTTGACCAAACAGGATACGTCTCATCTAATCCCTTGTCCATCCACTACAGCTGAGCACCACTAACAAACAGTGATTCAGCTCTACGTGGTGTTTCACACAGAGAAACAGAGTTTTATTATGTCTTCTTATAAAAACTAAAAAAAACTCTACCTGTACGACTGACTAAAAGTGAAATAAATTTTATAGAAATACTATTAAAAGTAAAAGTAAGAGTTTTACTCACTGTTGAGTTGTGGTGAGGAGCTGCCGTAGTTGAATTCTGAACTTACCCTCTTGGTGACAGAGAATTCCCACTGAAGAGGTATTCCAATTTAAATTCACAGCCAATACAACTGAACCACAGCAAAAGCAGCTGGCGAAAATGCAGTAAAATGAAGATTTCACACAACAAATTACACCGGCTACCAGCTACTTTTGAACCCTGTGCACCTCTACCTAGTGGTGGGATGCTGTCATTTTGCAGAGAAAATAATCAACATGCATTGTGGGAGATGTAGTTTATGGTCAATACTGGTTTTAAAGCAGCACATGCTTATTTGTGAGACATTAATATATCTTTGAAACTCTCACAGGCCACATAAAATGCAGTGGTGGGCCACGTTTGGTCCACATGCCTTAAGTTGGACGCATGCTTTAAAGGAATCCCACAAATGTACCATTATAGATATGTTTCAGGCAAATGCCCTAATTGGAATATTCTGACCTTATTCAGCTCGATCTGAGTGAATTTATAATCTGAATGAGAGGGCTGGTTTATGTTGATTGATAATCTGAACGGTGTGCAAGTAAACACTTAACATGATCACGTTATCCTGGTTGATGTCAACCTGATGTATTTTCGCCTGGCTACACACTAAACCAGAAAACAAGAATTAACATGAACAGATCCAAGAACAGGCCTCTGTCTGATAAGAAACAGAACAAACGTATTTTATGTTGCACCCAAAGAAAAAAAAAGGGGGGGAAACTGATGGAAATCTGGTGACGGTGAAAATGTTCGAGTAGAGCAACGGTGCTTAGATTATTTGCCCCAAGGTGATAGATGCCACCATCATTACACACTTAAGATTCTTTTGATGAAACAGCTATCTTTGAAAACCATATCGTTTTCATGACACAGCTTGCAAACTCTTTTCAAGCCGCCCCTTTCTGGGCACGATGGAAAAAAAACTGACAAGGCTGTGACAACGTTTTTAACACAACAGGACGAAGGGGTTTGCCGTACATTTCTCCCCCATGTTCAGTTTTATAGAACAAGCCTCAAAGAATCCGAAAACCTCCTGAGGGAATATTGAGGTGTTGAAGAGGAGGTTTCAGTTTTGAGGAACTTTTAGATGTCTTGTTGAAATCCCAATCCATCCAGCTCACTTTTATCAATTATTATCATACTTTTTTTTGACTGACAGACCTTTGCAGATTTTTTTTCAGTCCTGTTTCTTACATTTACATGTTTTAATCCGTTAAAGACAGAACAAGTATAGTGAAATATTCGGTTTCACAAATAAAGCAGAAGTCATTAATTCAGCGGAAGCCTCTGTGAAATGCTCCATTAAGTGAATCGTAGAAAAAAACAATCAATCTGGAAAGAAAACTCAGCTTAAGTAATATGTCTTTTGATGGCTGTATTTATGAGATGTACTGTGAATTACTGCCAGGACTTCAGCACGTTTGCATTTTTTTTCTGGTAATAGCATAGAGAGCTGACAAATTAAACATTTAAAATGTCAGTGTGATATTTAGCATATTTGAAACATCAAGTCTGACGTCTTTATTTTAATTTGCCATTTGTTGAACTTGCTAACTGTAACTGCTTTTAATGAGTTCAGAACTTTACTGCCGATTTGAACCCAACAACGCAACATGTGGATGAAAACATCAATTTAGAAAATTGTGTTAAGTGTTATTATTTAAATACACACAGCGTGATTTTTATTTACACTTTTTGTTTATTTTAGTGGTTTTCTACTAAGCAGAGGAGCTTTTAGCGCCTGGTAAATATATCACAAAAGTGTGAATATTTTCTCCTAACAATCCCCACATGGAAACATGTGTCAACAGTCAATGATGATGCTAAATAATAGTGACTCAAAAACGTCTCTAAATTTATATTTACTTCATGCTCTGCATCACTGAGTGTATAAGTGAGTGGCTTCTATTTTGGGGATTATGACTCACAGCGTGATTTTTGACAAACCTGATAAATTCCAACGAGTGAAAAGAAGACAGGTGTGCATCTCTCTCTGCAACTCATTTCTGCATATTCCGAGAGTTTGAGGCAGTTTATTTTTGTTTATCAGGGCTGGACTAATTCGAACCAATTTCTGGGTAATTATTCAAAGCAGCCGAACTTCATTCACAGTCATCAACAAAATAAGTGACGGTTATCTCGTTAATGAGGGGAAAACTCGACGGCGGACAAAAATGGGAAGCAGTCAGGCAAATAAACGAAAAAAAAAATCATCTAGAACTGCAAGTGGTTTTCATCAAAGTCCAAACATGTCACAAAGTAGAAATCCTAAAAAAAAGTAAAATAACAGCAAAACCCAACTGAATGTTAAGAACAAAGTTCAAGTTATCGACATTCAGTGCCAGTCTGATACTCAATAGCCAAAGTTCCTCACAATGCATGGGTTTCACCCCCCAGTCCAGCACCTGGACACCGTACAGAGACTGCACCCCAAGAGAGAAGCAGAGTGAGCACCAGAGCCACTAAACAGGATGTGGCGGTTGATGAGCTGCAGCAGAAAGCAGTGATAATAGATAAACTGTAACATCAAGAAAAAGGAGCGTGAGAAAACTGAGGAGATGAAAGAGGACAGAAGTTGTGGAGACTCAAGACCTCAGCAGTGCCAGCACTTGATGCTATGACCCCCAAACTGGAAGACTGGTTTCAACAGGATCCCAGAAACAACCTCAGAAGCAGAGTGCAGTCCTAGGAACAGCTAAGGTCCTGCACAGAAACATCAAACTCTTAGACCTCTATTCAGAGGTGTCAAATATTTACATTCATTATTCACGTAGAAGTATAGATACTGGGGCAGGGCTATTCAACTGTGGGCCGGTAATTCCGTCCAGCCTGCCAATGAGGCCCTGCTCACCCCCACACAAAAAACAAAAAGTTTTTTTATTAATTTATTATAAAAATATGTTTTAAATCAATTATAATCCCACCCCTGGCATTTTATTGGAAAAGCCCCGTATGAGGGTAAAAAGACATTTTTGGAAGTAAAAGTATCAACTCAAGCTCAACCAGAATTAAATTCACTCTGTCCAGGAGGTGCCATGTATCTGGATATTGTTTTTTTTTTAACTATGGCAAGACAGAATGAAAAATAAATTAAATACTTCTACATTTTTTTAAATTTAAGGAGTAATTTTCAAAAAGGTTTTCAGAGATAATTGCCTGAAAACATAAGAAGTAAAATAAAAAATTACCTAAATTTCTACTTAAAGAGTAAATTACCCCAAAATTAACTTTTGTAGCTGATAAACTGTCTAGAATGTGTCTAAAATGTTATATAGTACTGTTTCTGHGCTAATTTTGATGTTTTTGTGCGTATTTGTTCAAATCTGTAATATTTGGTCTAAAAACGTCTTTTTGCTGCTCACACGGGTAGAGCAGTGGTACTGCAGGCTAATTTGCATATTGGTTAACGGCTCCCCATGGTGACGTGTCTTCTTCACGGTTTCATCACAGAGGCTGTGTTCTGGTATAAAAGCCTCTCTCTAAGACACGCCCCTGCAGCAGTCAGAGGGTGGAGCTGTTAGCAAGCTTAGCATGATCGTCTGTTGACCTTCAGCCTCGGGTGGGGAGAGCTGACTGCTGCGCTGCTCTCTCTCTCTCTCCCTCTCTCCACACACACACACACACACACACACACACACACACACACACACACACACACACACACACACACACACACACACACACACACACACTCCAGCAGTACGTCTTGCACAGCGGGAGGGGAGGAGGGGAAAAAAGGCAGAAACACAGCGGGGCAACTGCAGCCCTAATGGACCGAACTTCAGTCAAACAAGACCCAACACTTTTATTCATGATTTAAACTAGCGATCTTGTGAGCAGCTGCAGCTGTATGCTTTTATTTTTTTTCTGTCAGGCTGTCGCGGAGCACTCCACTCCTCTGTCCTGTGAGGTGGACAGCTCAGCTGAGGCTGTCGCGTTCTCTCCTCCTGGCCACACCTCCGCTCTCTAACCCCCCTCCCCTACCCACTTTGATGCATTTTTCAAATTTCGCCTTGGGGCGGAGTTATCTTTTCACGGGGCGGGGTAAGATACACTTTAAACCAAAGTAACAAAGTATTTGTGCTTCACACCTTGAGATTGAAGTGAAGTGGACCCACCCATGTGGAAAAAAATAGGTCCAGCTGGGTGTTTTTTTTTTATTATTATTAATATTTTGATATGCTTTATGTAAATGCTCTGACCCAAAAGTCTGTCTGATGAAACTAATATATTGCAAGTCGGTGTTACACAGCTTCAGAAATCATCAACACATCACTTGTTATTCTGGAAGGCGTTTATTTATGCTGGTAAATACCACAGTACTGTACAGCAGATGCCCTGAAACAACACCAGCATAAATGTTTGCTTTCTTCAATAAATCCCTTGATTATTATTTTTTCCTCTTTAGAATATTTCACACTGGATAACAACAGTGTTACCCCCCCCCCCCCCACACACCCCTTCACCAGGACTACAGCGTTTGTGTCCTTAGTTAAATGTAGTCTTTTATAATCGTCCCCTGTGGACTGACAGTGAATTATTCTAAAGAGACACAAACTCAGAGTGGAAACTGTAATAATTGTGTTCATGTTCTCAGAGGATGTCTCTGCGAAAGGTGCTGCCTGTAGGGAATTATTCATGCCACGTTTTGAGCATCTCACCTGTTTAATAAACAATTTAGTTACTTTTCATCCAAAGGTTCAATACTCCAAAAAACTCTTTGAGCAGTTGATTTTTATTAGCTCACAGTGGTTCAGTTTAAGAGCAATTAGATTTGATGGATCAGGTGTGAGCTTGCATTTGCTGTAATTTGTTCAATGTCATCACTGTCATCCCTGTTATTTTGTTACCAAAACAAACATTTTACATTAAAAATATTTGTTATTTTCGTTCATTTTGAATTTCTATAGTTCTTTATTGGGTTTATGTAGCTCGCAAACTAATTATCCTTATGTAGTTTAAAAAAGGTTTAACCTTCAAACCAGCTGTGTTTTAAAAAAAAGCTTCTCTCAAGGTCGATGACACTTACAACAAGCCTAATTGAGAATTTGATCTAGTCACTCCAGGGAGTGGACAAAGTGCTGCTGTGAATGTTAAATATGAGCTATCAGGATTTGATCAGACGTAATCAAAACGCTGCCCTACTTTGAAGTCACTTCCTTCTTTGCTTTCCTTCTTTCCCTAAACGGTGTAGAAGGTACGCATTTCTTGAGCATTTGTACTCCATTCAGATGACAAGTTTACTAAAGCAGGCCCTGAAATGTTCTGGTAAATCAGCAGGGATGGACATTGTAAGATTTGGCCAAACATTTGAGAAAGGTCTCAAGACTTCAGGCTTCAGCTGATGGTATGATCCTTTCTTTCCACTCCTCGAATAAAAGTTACAACCCTCCCTCACAAATAAAAATAAATTAAAAATTAAAAAAAATCTGTGAAAAAATAAAATATAGAAGACAACAGATCTCAGGCTCAAACTTCACAATCTTCAAGCTTTATACCAGAAGTTCCTCCTACAGGAAAAATGATCATTATTTGAATTTCATTGATAGTCAAAACTACACATAGTATTTATCAATATCCAAATCTATGAACAAAATCATGTCTTCATCAAACTGATGCCTAGGCTGTTTGTTTGTTTGTTTGTTTGTTTGTTTGTTTGTTTGTTTGTTTGTTTGTTTGTTTGTTTGTTTGTTTGTTTTGTTTTTTTATCTTTGGCCAAATTATGAGAAAAGCCAGAACTATCAAGTTTGGGTTTTTTAAAGAAAGTTTCATTTTAGTTTATTAAAAACAGTTAGAGTCCAATAAAGTAGGTGAGCAGTCTAGGCATGCTAGTCGCTAGCCTCTCCAATGCTAACGCCAACTTATCTATGCTAGTCAATAGCCTCTCCAATGCTAATGCAAATGAATAGTGTCCTTCTCATTTACCAACATCGACATCTCAGTTACCAGGGCCAGCTGCTCAGTTATCGGTGCCGGCCTATCATTAATCAGATCGACAGCTGGATTAGGAATAAATACAGCCTCCTACAAGGATGTAGCAACCACTGGTTATGCAATAGTCTTGATTTTTGCCTACTTACTAACTGGTATTATTTCCTATCACAATCAATTAAACAACAGGTGATTAATAATCCTTAACTTCACCTTAAAGAACATACAAACCAAACAACACAATAAACACAACTGTGCAATAATTGATCACAAATGTGCAAGTTACTCATCTGACATCATGGGTTAAACAATCAGAGAGCCAATTTTAAAAACTTATTAGATTTTTGTATAACAGATCAGTGATATAGCAACACATCTGAAAATACACAATCAAAAAGGGTTTTAACTGGATTTGGACACTATACCTGTTTAAGTTCTGTAAGGTTTATAAATGTTATAGATGGCAAAGATACTGATCCGACTGTTTTCTTTTAATTAGAACATTTTATCTGTGATAAAAATACCTTCAAAACATTTAGATTGTTAGCTGAGGTTAGAGCAATTGATCATAAAACCAGCAATGTGTTCTTTAAATCCACAGACTTGTCATTATGGTTGATTACTGGGATCTTTAAATGCAAATATTAAAAACAAGGGAGCAGAAGTTAGAGATCCAGTTCTGTGTTTATAACTGTAAAACACTCATGAACCAGTGTGAATCATCTAATTGTTGTTGAAATAATGCAGTCTAAATATAAAAAGGCAAACTGACCCACTTAGTGATCAGCCTATGTTGCTCCAGGATTATTATCTGTTGTTGATTTTGGTCTAGTGTCGCTTATTTGGAAGTATTTCTGACTACATAAAAACCTGGACAGTGTTGTTTTTTCCAGAAAACTAACCACATCGATGGGGGATAATAAAATTTTAAATAGACTTTATTTTAAGCACTTGCAGAAAAGCAAACATAAAACAAAGCAGATGCCGTAACTCCTCCTTCATAATGCAAGAACCTATTTTTAAAAAAGTAATTTTGACTTACAAGAATCCTGAGTGAAAGGCTTTGTCTTTCCAGGCACGCAAACTCTTTGGAGAAAACCATGTCACGGTGGCTTTGATTAAAGAAAGGCAGCGTTGAATCTTTCACCGCGACTTCAAAATGAACTTCTGTTCTGACTTGCTTTGATGCAAGCTTGCTGTTTCAACTGGTGGTGGCTCTTTTGACAGGCAGCGCTCAAACGCAGGGAGACGAAAAGCCTAAATGTGAGCAGGAGGAATGCAAACCCCCCTTTGACAAAGCTGACAGAGCCGTAATGATTAGCTCCCCAGCAGTTTTCACCCGAGGCAAGTGATTACGACATGCTCTGCAAACTACGACACCTCTTACCTGGAGCCCGAACGCAAAGAGCAACCCTAAAATATTTCCAGAGCACCACTAGTTTGAGCTGGATGGTTGTTTTAGCCTCTCCCAGCTTGAGTTTGCATTTATTATTCTGGTGGAGGACTTGTGGGGAAATTGGTTTTGCTAATGAAAATTACCTCCTGGGAAAACAAATGAACTGTAACGCTGGCTACAAAGAGTTCCGTATACCTGTTATTTTCCATCTGCGGGTTTGAGTTGGACGAGAGCTGTTGAGGATGAATCATTTTTTTTCCTACTGTTTCACTCTCCTTTGCCCCTTGCCCGGGTTGTGAGCACCGCTAAGCCTGCATGAGAGGAATAACCTGAAATGAAGGAACACTTCAATGTCACCCTCTCCTCCTCTCGTCTACGAGTGATTATACAATTGATTTTTTTTCCCCACAGTGGTTCCTGCTGCAGGAGCAGTAATAACAATTTATCTTGGCTCCTTGTTCCATTACAGTAGAGCTGCAGTGAAACCAGAGGAAAAGTGTTGTATTTTATGATTTATGGAGGCTATTTGACCTGTGTTTATTAGAGAGATCTACAGAACGTGATGCAGACTTAGGAAATAGACTATGGGCTTTGCCCGGTAATGGCAGTGTGAGAAAGATGGAATGGGTGTCCCTGATGATTGAAAAACAAACATGACCAGTATTAACAGGGATGTAGAAGGATACATACATCAGCTTTGCTGCCACATTTCAAAAATGTTCTCACTGCAGTTTGTTGCACCATTCCTACAGCCTGAACAAGTGTGTTTATGGAATTTTTGAAAACAATTTACAGGGATTTACTCTTTTATCTCTCTTATTAACTCTTATTCAGGACATCTGAGTCTCATACTATAATACATATTTTACAATGGACAATTATGTTCAAAGGTTTATTTGAAAGATTATTACCTGACCCCATACCAAGACTATTTGGAGTGGTGTATCCACACCAGGAAGGTCCTTTGTCCGCTTTGGTCTGAACCCGAAGTAGACTTTATTTTTTTAGTTTGGTGTGGTTTGCATTCACACTGTTTTTTTTTTTTTTTTTTTTTTGCAAGTGGAGTATAATATATAAACAAAGCCATGTGGGTGACAATCATTGTTCCCACTGGTCAGAAATGACAGGAGCGAGACAGTGCACAGACCTGGGGTCTCATTTATAAAGGATTGCGTGGAAATCATACTAAAAGTGAACGTACGGCCAAAAGGCGGAAATGGCGTACGCCAAAAAAAATTCAGATTTATAAAACCGTACGTACGCACGTTTCTGCGCATCTTTCATTTATAAATCACAGCCGCACGTCAGAGTTTGCGCACGAGGTCCCGCCTCAGGTTCTATCCTCTACACGCCCACACTCAACCATAAACAGTCAATGTAAAGTACCTCATGAATGTTAAGATGTATTTAAATCAGTCAGCTGATCAATGCCAACAAAAGTGATTGTTTCAGACACGCTCCATCGTGCGTCTGGAGGATGACAGGTGCTGACTGACAGCTGCTCACGTGAACAGAATGTCTGTAACTGACACAGATTTTCCCTTATTTTGATTTAGAGTAATCTAACAATTTTTATAAAAAATAAAAATAAAAAACCTCAGCTTCAAATTAATTTTCAATCAGAGCCTGCAGGACGATAAAAACAATAACAATTAAATAAAATAAGTCAGGTAAAATTAGGAATAAGTCCCCCGCTCTTCTCCTCGTCCTCTCCCCCTCCTGCCTGCTCTGTTACCCGCGGCAGACCCCCGCCCCGCGCGCACGCACACACACACGAATGCACGCATTCCCCACCCCGCGCGCGCATGACAAACACGGACTGGATTTACACCCTGCGCGTGTATCCAAAGCTTTTGCTGTCCTGCTGTTCTTATCGGGAGGGGTCTGTGAGTCAGGGTCGTCTGAGGAGGAAGCAGATGAATGGAGTTGCGCACGGGAACTTTTATTTAAGTCTGATTCTGAAGGTAAATAACTATCTGACAGTGATCATGACACAGTGTGGCTCTAATTCTTCACTTCACCATCTGTGTCGCAGTTTCACGTCTCCAAAATGAGCGTACGCATGGGTCAGAGCTGGCGTGAGGCACCGCACATTTTCACGTCAAGTTTGGATTTTATAAATCACAACCTTGGCGTAAAAAGTGGCGTACGCAAGTTTCTGGGCTCAAATTGTGCGTACGCCAGTTTTATAAATCCGACCCCTGGCAAGAAAGATGGTACTGTAAGAAAATTTAATGTTCGTTAACTGAAATCGTGACGAAACCACATGAATGTTGAATATATTAAAATGTGAAGAGAACCATACAACACCAGTGACTGGATTGAACGGTGGTTTAATGCTCTGTGCAGGCATGAAACCAACGCTGAATGAAAACCGGAAGTCCGGGCTTATAAATACATAGCTCTTCAGTGCCCGCTACGCCCACTACTGGCCTATGGCTGAATCGCAGACACTCATACAGAAAACCTGTCCTCATGTTTGATTAACGGTTTTTTTTTATGTGTTGTAATGGTGTTTTCAGGCATGTATCTAAACCTATTTTAATCAAGACTTAACAATAGTCAAACAATAGATTATAAGAATCAATATGGTGCTTTTAAAATCAGTTTCTAAATGACTAAATGAATTTCATCAGTACTGTTTATACAATGTCAACACCATTTAGAATTTCAAGAGCAGCTCATTCAGCTGCGGTTTCAAAAATGACATATACTTCTAATTTTGGGACAGCATTGTCAAATGTATGCCCTGACCCACAACGACTCGTTTGTAGCACAGTGTTAGCATTAGCAACATTGAAAGGCTAATCGTTACATGGCGCTGAGCAATGGTGGCTCTGAAGTTCCTCAAAGACGCATGTTAGTTGGTTCGGTTTGAGGCCGGTCAATATTCACACCAGAATTGAACTGCACCAAAGTTCGTTTGGAAGCGGACAGAGACCACCTCAAAAACAAGTCTCGGTCCACTTGTTTGATCCACACTAGAGTTCCCATGAACGTATTCTCACACCTGCATAAAAGGAGAAAACACAGGGAAACGAACTCTGGTCCGTTTAAAGCAGGAACAAATGTGTCAGTTGTGATACGCCCTAAACCTATCCATATGATTTATGACAAAACCTGAACAGTATGTGAGAATGAACTTTAAGTAATGGTTTTACAGAAAATATTGTCTAAATTACTTTGTCCATGTAAAACTGAACAAAAAAAAACACAATAGTTTTAAAGAGACTTAAACCAGAAGAAAGATAAAAAATTATTTTACCATTTGACACAGCAGTCAGGCTTCAGAGTAAAAAGGCCTTGGGCCTTATCAGAACATAAACAATAACAAACTCTTAAGAGCAGAGTCTGTCACAGGCTGCCCTAAGAGACTGCAAACTCAATAGCTAACAAAAAACCTTTGAACTCAATAATGATGAATCAGCCTTTCAACTTATGCATCTGACTTCCTGGTCATACCCCTGGAGGGTGTACCTTTTATGTCAGATGTTAGAACCTAACAAACGTTATGCAGACAGAAAGGCAGAATATGATAAGACACACAAACTTTCATTCTCTGTTTAAACAATATGGCTGCAATGATCAGAAAGTGTAAAATACAAGACTGGATCTAACATTTATTTAATTAGTAACAAAATGTCCTCCAGTTTTACAGAAAATAATGTCTAAATGACACTGTCCACGTAAATTTGAACAAATAAAAAACAATAGTTTTACATAAGACTTAACCAAAAGAGAGCTACAAATTATTTGACCATTTGACTTTGCTTCTTAAAGTTCAGTCCAATTGAAAAAAATGCTTTAAGTTTTATCAGCTAGTTGTTATACTCTCTCTTTAATGCTTTATACTTGAGTGGTTTGGTGGTTGAGAAGGTGGCAGAGGCATACAGAAATCCCTGGCCAAAATGATCAAAAACTTTACATTGTGTCAAACAATAAGGTGAAAGTGGAAAGCTTTGTTTCTTTTAGTTCTTCCTATTTTTGTCCCCTTTCTCATTTTCTAGTAGAAAAAGCAGATGGCCGCCCTGCTTGAGTCTGGTTCTGCTTGAAGTCTCTTCCCGTGAGGGGAATTCTCCTTTCCGCTGTGGCTCGACACCATGTGCAGAGCTCATGATGGGAGATTGAATTAGAGAAAAATAAAATCGATGCAATTCACTTATTTGGCTATACTTTTTTTTTCTTTTAAATATGTATTTTACTTTTACTCATTTTCAACCGAGGTTCATTCTAAGTGAAAGGAAAAAATGATCAAAATATGTAGTTTGAATAAAAGTAAAATGTGAGTTTTGTAATGGTTTGTTTGTTAGACTCATCATATAGCTTTGAATAAAATATCAAAAACACCATTGATTTCAATGGCAAAGTATAAGATCATCATATCATCGACATATAAGGAAACAGTGGAGAGCACATATAAAAACAGATGTAAAGTTAGAGTGTTGAGTTTTTTACTCATACTATGTGTTCAAACTGTCATTTTCTAAAACATTTAGCTGTTATTTGTTTTTTCAAGCTTATAAGAAAGCTTGTGTAACGCCACAATTTACGGTAATGGAAGCTCATGACAGCTCACATAAACCAGGTTCTAGCTTTCATTTCTAAAAATATATTTTAAAAAGGCATCAGTATTTCTTATACTGTAGGTCGATGTGTCACATGTTCTTACCCTGTTGACTCTTTGATGCCCTTGGTTATTACTTGTTGACAGGCATTTATGGAGCCATTTTAGGCATAACAGCAATCTCTCTGTCTCCCTTTACCAAACCCAGGCCTCTCTCCTGTGGCTAGTGATAATATTTAACTGCTGACCTTATCTTCACTCCCTCACGTCCACCTGCCTGTAACAGGGAGCACAGTAATGTCCCATATGGTTCTACAAGTGGCATGTTAATTCATCTGGGGCCTGGCAGATTGAAGATGAATATCAGCACAATGATAAAAACAGGCATCTCCACCGACAGCTACGACCGCAACAGGACCTTTATGGTCTTTGAGTTTTGTTACAGGGTTTGGCAACACCATTGAGATTTTAATTGTTTGTTATTCTTGTTTAATGGAGGGGCTGCAGAAGCTTGGTTGTCAGCTTCAAAGTCTTGTGATTGTGTGGAGACAGGGCGTTCAGTTTTTAAACAATCGCCAAATCTTTCATGCAGGTTTGCTCACTGTGGCAATCCCTGCCGAAGAGAGCAACTGATCTGTTTGTGCTTTTTAGCAAAGACAAATAAAAGAATTATTTTAATACCTACACATGCATATTTGATAAAGAGAGCACAGACAGATGTGTCACTTCTTTTATCTTTAAATGTCGTTATTAGGGTTTTCATATAAGAGGTTCCATACAAAATCTACAATACAACATTAATGGTCATGTTCTTCTACTAAAGCTACAAACAAATCAAACCATATTGGGTTTTTTTATATTTTTTAAGGAAAGTTGTTATCTAACATCAGATGTTCTTCAGAGCGCCCAAATGTTTCTTTACATGTTGTTACAAATGTCTGGTTGCGCTGATAAAGATAGAATATGCGCCGCCTTCATCTGATCGATAGTGGACCACCTGAGAGTTGTGCCCCTTTCATCTCCAGGCAGAGATGTTGCAATTAGCTGGAGGAGAATCCCACAGCTGCAAAAAAGAAAAAAAGAAAGAAAAGAAAACTGCCAAAGTTGCTAGACAAGCTGTAAAACGAGGCGTATGCAAACACGAGCAAAACGCCGAAGCCTGAACAATTCTGTGAAAAGTGGTGGTTTATTTTACTTTAGAAAAATCTTTAGAAGCAGTCATTATCACTGTGATGCCAGCAGGGAGAACGCAGAGCTCTGTATCATATCAAGTGTGGCTCTCTTCTCTCAGACAAGCCATGGGGAGGCCAGACAGAGAACCACAGTCTTACTCAGTTTGACTACTAATGAACCTATGGAGCTGTTTGCCATTACCCCTAAGACTGGATGTTGCTTTATGCCGTCCTTTTTTTTTCCAGAACTGAGCTTAATACTCTACACAGCACAAACAAGAAAGTCTTCATGTAAATGATGCACAAAGAAAAGCTCAAATAAACCTGAAAGGCAGATAAATAGTGCAAACAATAAACCAGTTATGTTGTTTTGTATCTAAACCTAATGCATTAAAAGCAGGACAAAGGGCTGGGTGTCTATCAGCCCACTATTCGTTCAAATTGCACTCAAAATAATAGTTGTCTGCGGAGACTGCAGGTAGTCTGTTAAGAGAAGTTTACTCATTTTCCATTCAAGGGTATAACGTCTTTACTGACATCTCGGTGCAAGCAGATGCCACAGTTTGGGATGTTTTCAGTCGCATATATAAACGAGTTTTGTTTCCTACTAATTGCAATTGCTGATTTGAAAAAATAAATCAAATTGCAAAAAACAGAATCACCCCATTGTGATGAAAAACAGCAGAACAGCTGAAGAGTTTTTTTCTTTAGTTTCTGTTTGAATTTTACGATAAATCCACTACAGCTCTTTTGCACCCTGTGTTGGTTGTTTTAGACTGATTTACAAACATAATCTATATTTCATTTATATTTTCTTCATGTTGATCTATTTCTAATAAAACGTCTCAGTCTTCTCACCTGTGCTCAGTTTAAAAAAAAAAAACCCAACCCAAGTCTTGCAGCAGATATATAACAATGTTAAGCCATGCGGGGATGTAAAATTTAGTTGGAAAACACTTTAATCTCTGCATTATTCTGTGAAAATCCAACAGAGTGAGTCTGAGCATGTCTGTTCCAATACATTTATCTGTGACAATTCAACATTAACTGCTGAGCTTTGGGCTTTAACATTGCAAAATATTCAACTAAAGCATTCAGTAGAGTGTAAAAGTTTAGTATTGACATGTAGTGTGTACAGGTGTGTGTGGAGAACTAACTCATTCATCAAGCTATTAATATAACTTTATTAAAAACAAGACCGCTAATATGCTTCTCTTTTTTTTTTTCACTCGAAGTGTTATAATTTTTTCTAGCTGAGAGCGGCTGTAATTTCATTTAAAGTCACGGACACTGCACAGTAATCAACAAAAGAATGTAAATGTGCCAGAGGTAACTAATATTCGCCGGTTTTCATCGGTTTCACGTCTCTGAATGGCTCCACTTACAAAAGAAGACTCTCGTGTTGCATATTAATGTGAAGTGAGACTGATATTAATTGCAGTAAAGAAGAACGCCAGAAATAAACGCAGGGTTTGACTCAAAGGCATGCCAAGCAGGCAACAAAATGATGCTTCACTTTGTAATTAAACTAGCACATTAATCTACTAAAAGTTTCATTTATTTATTTATTGAAATTCCCAGAAGCTTTCTTATTTCCTTCTCTCTCTTTTTTTTCTTTTTTTTTTTTTTTTGGCATTTGTTCTGAATGAATTCAAGTCCAAGTTCTTCTACTCCAGGTGGGAGCAGCATTTAGTACAGTTTCCAAAAGCAATAGTGTTTTGGATTTGTGTTGCATTTATTATGAGAAAATTCAAATGGCAGAAATGATAGATGGTGAAACCTAATGGGTCAAAATGAATGATCATGTTGCTTTACTGTTTGAAAACTGTTATTTTACTAAAACTCATACAGTATATACATTCTCTTTCTTTGGTACACATTTTATAAATTATTGTTACGATGTATGAGTCTAAATATTTATTGCTGAGCAAATCCTTTTAAAACTTTGAACTAGAACATCCAGAAAAGTAATATGCACAAACAAATGGCAGAAAATAGAACAGAAAATTGAATGTTTTAAGACCCCAATTTATTGTAACTAACTGAAGGGGACAGTTTTTAAAGAGTGATTTTAAATGTAATTTTATTTTTTTTAAAAATCATGGCAATAATTTTTAAGATTAATGATTAAATAATGTGAAAACACATGAGTAAGCTTTTTTGTTTAAGTTGTAAAATCCTAAAATAAGCAAAGATTTCTTGAAGTCAGAATGTTCAAGAAAATAAAATATTCAGTTTAAGAAAATATTTTCTACATATCAGAATATCTCTCTTTGTAGTCAGTCATTTTTTTAATCAAGCATAAAAAATCTTAAAAGCAGTTATCAAAAGCCATTTTTGCTTGTATAAAACAATTTTCTTTAATTTTAATAATAATTTTATTTGTAATAAAGTTGTTTTTGCACAATACCCCCCACCCATTACAGCAAGCCTACTGTATGTCATTCTTACTGCTTATCTGCTCACTTGTGACTATAAAGCATACTGTTTATGACTTTGTTAAAATGAATGATATTTTATACAAACTGTGTTGCTGTTTCCAACTCCTTATTTAGTTTACCACAGTCAAAATAATCAGTGTTCCTCTAATTATTTCCCCAAACGACTTTAATTTCCTTTTCAGCTAATTCAGTTTGGTTTATTTGTACAGTTCCAAATCACAATAATAAAAGTCTGTTGCATTTATCACTAGTTTGCTTATCATAAAAATTAGCATTATACAATCACACCCTTTTGATACAGACTACAAGACTATAAATGACACAATTATGTTAGAGGTATGGACTAAATAAGCGCATTTCCACACATAACAAATCCCTGGATAATAGCATAACTTGCTGCTATTTCCTAAAATCTGCAGTCCAGTCATAGCTGTAAAGATGGGAGCAATAAGTTTTACCAGAGATGTTTTTTTGTTTAAAAAAATGTTTGTGTGCTTGCCTTGACTGTCAGCTTTGAGGAAATAATGCCATATTTCAATTCTGCTTTGTCAACAGTCTTTTTGCAGTTTGCTGCCTCTTGTTTCGCCACCAGACGAGCTGTTGTATGTATTTTATCTAAACAAAAAAAAAAAGGAAGGAATAACAAGTTAGAATGTCTCCCATTCCTACAGGGATTGGAGAACTGCAGTTCTGCACACACATATAAATCCTTGGAAAATCACTGGGAATAAGGTTCCTTTTAAAAATAATGGTATTCTAAAAATAGTAGTGCTAATAAATATTTGTGTGTTTGAGCTCAAGACACTGGTGGAGGTGTGTGTATGTACCTTGCAAGGCAGCTGGATTCTCAGTTTTGTGAATTTGTGATCACATAGGTTTCCATCTTGCCAGAGTCCAAACTAATTTTGTGATCAAAACTGAACAGTTTCAAACAATCATCCTCTGCTTTTCAAAAAAAAAAAAGGACAAAAGATTTAAGCATACTGATAATTAATAAGTACAGTTCTTATTTACTCATTGGCTAAATGAGGTTTTGTTTAATTCATCTGCTTGGAAGATAATTAAAAATAATGTGCACAGATGCCACAGAGCAGAACTTGAGCAGAGTGGTTTTGTTTTAATAAAATAAAAGTCCAATTAAAACAAGCACACTGTCCAAAATGTATCTGGTTTGGGGTTTCAAATTGCACCACAAAATATTTCACCCAACATTTGGAAAGGTTTTAGTTGGGGATAAGGGAAATACCAAATCAATGCACTTTATCTAATGAGTCATGCTCGAGCCTGACTCAAACTTTTGGAAAAGCTTTCTCTGACGTTAAAGAAAAAGTGTGGAGCATGAACTCAAAGTGATACCACTGAGTATATGCACTCTCACAGGAACTTCCTGTCTATAATTGGGAGTCTACTCAATTTTTAGTCCAATTCTTAGGGAAAAAATGTGGGTCAATCAATAGTATGACAAGTTTCCCTGGCAGTAAACTAACTCAATGATTTTTTTTCTTTTATATTCCTGAAACTGTAAGAAATTTGAGGAAAGAGTTGTTGTTTTTTTCAACAGAATCACTTTTGTGATGCAAAAATGGCACTTAAAAAAATTACGTTGCATGCATTTGATATGGTTTGAGCTAGGAATGACACAAAACGTGTCTGAATACTTTAATCGGGAACTTGAGGAGCCAAAATGAAAATCGTGACTTTCCACACCTGCCAAACAGCCAGTGTGAAGCTTATCCTTACCCCACAGCATGACACTACCACCACTGTGCTTCCTTACAAGGTTGTTTTCCTAAATCGTAAAAAAAAAAAGCGGTGCAACACATTTTCTCTTACATCGTGCCTCTTCGCTGTACGCAATAACCATGTTCAAAAGTTTGTTTTGTAGTTCTGTTAAGACATCATCCTTCTTCATCTGTGGAGAGAAATTTAAAAGCTGCTGTAGTGCGATAGAGGCTGAAGTCGTCGTTTGTGCTGCCTCGTAAACTGCACAAACTCAGGTAGCTCAGTGACTTTGTGACTGTCACTGGCACCATGAAGCTTCACTTTTTGCCTTTCCCCTACTATATGTATTAATCTAAAAGCAGCCATCCTGCAGATAGCAGCTGGCATCTGGAATGAGCCCTTCTGTTGATGTTGGCAACCGAGCCGACTTTTTTCCGTTAATTAGCTTCTCCACCGTTAGGCCAATGAGCAGCATCCATGGCAGAGGATTTACACACTCAGAGCGAAATGTCACACTGGTCCGTTTTATTCTTCACACCCTCGCAAGCCACACAAACGCATATATACACTCAAACCCACAAGCACACATCAAAACCAAAAGATGCCAATATCTTCAGCTTTTGCGCGGGAGGGGAGGAAAGGGAGCGGCACATTAGCATAAATTGGGATTACTATGCGTGACTGTCACTTCAAAGATAATCAAACAAATTAGAAAATTCTTCAAGTGTTCACGAATGTTGGAATGAGTCACACATAATCCATTTTACTTTTATTTAGTTATTTATTTATTTTTTTCTGACATTCGGGAACATTTAATATGTTTATGTAACTTAGAGCGAGGTGGTGATACTGTGCGGTGCGGAAAAAAATATAATGAAGTGAGAGCTACAGGGGACAAGGGAAACAGGAAAACTCAGACAAAAGTCTAGACAGGGTAATAGATATGAGCCAAAGCCAATAATCAGTGTGCTTCCTTTGCCATCTGATCATTATTTGCTTTCCAGATAAATCTCAGGCCTAGAGCAGGTATGTGGAAATGATCAGTCAAAGTGGAATGAATGCTAAAGCTGTAAGCCACAGGGAAGATGACTTTACTGGCTGAATTTACACCAACTGATGTAAAAATGTGTCTTTTTGTTGAGTGTTGTCTCATTACCACAGCCTTAGGTTTGAATACATACACCACTGAGTCGAGTCAAGTTTACATTCATCTCTGTCCAGAAGTTAAATGTCATTACTTCATCATTTTATCACATTGGACATGTGCAAATTAGATTTTATAAAAGGTTTGAGGAGTTTCTTGAGTCTGTTTCACGGCCATCATATTAAAGGAGGAGAGTAAAAACAAGACTTTTAGGTAAAACTTAAGAACCAGAAACTGGTCAAATTAAGGCCCAAAACTAAATACTTGTCTACGTTCGGGCAACAAAAATCCTGTGGTAGTTCACTTGACCTGTTTAGATTTTGTAGTGTTTTACTATTTTACACTTTTTAAGTTATCAACCTACATGTGTTAATATTCACCCTTGTCAAGTTGTTTTTAATGCACGCATTTTAAGAAGGGGGGCTCCGTAGTCACTAAATGGGAGTTTCTTGTGAGTTTGTCCAAGACACGATTGGTCTGTTTGACTCTTGAGGGCATAGTTTGTTAAACGCGTAATTTGTTGGATTTACCTTTTTGGGTGTGGGTATGTGTAACTTGTACAAAATGTCCGGTTAAAGCAGTCCTAACTTGCCTGGAAAAAAAATTATATGAATATTGGTATTAGTCATAAATCGAGACAGGAAGGCGCTAGTCATGCTAAAGTCAATAAATTATGTTTACATGTTTACAATAATTTTATTTAAGACATTGTTCTGTTTTAAACTATAAATAGGCAGTCAAAAAATTATATTTACATGTTCACAATATTTCTTCTATATTGTGTCATCTTTTGACTTGCCCCACAAGACATGTTAATTCGACCAATCAGGATTTTGCCAAACTCCGCTCATCCAAGAACCTCTGCTTACACAACATTTCTAGGGTTTACAGAGAATGGTCCGAAAAAGAAAAAACATCCAGTGAGCGGCAGTCCTGTGGGCGGAAATGCCTTGTTGATGCCAGAGGTCAGAGGAGAATGGGCAGACTGGTTCRAGCTGATAGAAAGGCAACAGTGACTCAAATAACCACCMGTTACAACCRAGGTAGGCAGAAGAGCATCTCTGAACGCACAGTACGTCGAACTGTGAGGCAGATGGGCTTCAGCAGCAGAAGACCACACCGGGTGCCACTCCTTTCAGCTAAGAACAGGAAACTGAGGCTACAATTTGCACAAGCTCATCGAAATTGGACAAGAGAAGATTGGAAAAACGTTGCCTGGTCTGATGAATCTCGATTTCTGCTGCGACATTCGGATGGTAGGGTCAGAATTTGGCGTCAACAACATGAAARCATGGATCCATCCTGCCTTGTATCAACGGTTCAGGCTGGTGGTGGTGGTGTCATGGTGTGGGGAATCTTTTCTTGGCAGTCTTTGGGCCCCTTGGTACCAATTGARCATCGTTGCAACGCCACAGCCTACCTGAGTATTGTTGCTGACCATGTCCATCCCTTTATGACCACAATGTACCCAACATCTGATGGCTACTTTCAGCAGGATAATGCGCCATGTCATAAAGCTGGAATCATCTCAGACTGGTTTCTTGAACATGACAATGAGTTCACTGTACTCAAATGGCCTCCACAGTCACCAGATCTCAATCCAATAGAGCATCTTTGGGATGTGGTGGAACGGGAGATTCGCATCATGGATGTGCAGCCGACAAATCTGCGGCAACTGTGTGATGCCATCATGTCAATATGGACCAAAATCTCTGAGGAATGCTTCYAGCACCTWGYTGAATCYATGCCAYGAAGAAYTGAGGCAGTTCTGAAGGCAAAAGGGGGTCCAACCCGTTACTAGCGTGGTGTACCTAATAAAGTGGCCGGTGAGTGTATATTCCAAACGGTTAGTTCAAACTCCTCCCACACAACAAGACACTCCCCCCATGTACTGCAGGGACCCCTACTTGCAAAATTTAACCTTGGCCCAGTAATTTATTGTTTAGTTACCAGCACTGTTGACATCTGTATCTAAAGCATATCACTCTGACAAATTGCTCAATAGTACAAATTTTGGCTTTTGTACTTTTCGCTCACATAGACACATAACAAATTCCTATTTAACCCCAGTTGATCCCTAAATCAATAACACTTAACAGCATGCCCTATTGCCCCAATGAAGCTGCTCACTCTTCTGTACAACACAGAGCAGCAGAGACTTTTGTGACATGACTCTTAACAGCTAAACCTTGTAAAACAACTGTCAGCCAGCTCAGTCAATGTTTATATCTACATATGTAGCATAAAAATACAAAACTAAAACTGTAAAGTAACCACATTGTATCTAAAAGCCTCGGGGCTCATCAAGAAGCCATAAAGTTTAATAAAGCACAATGAAATGTGACTCTCACTTGGTGCCATTCATTTCCATAAGCTCTGCCTTTACTACCCTCGCGTGTCGCCTCAGTGTCTCATTGGGGTTGTAGAAGCTGGAGCTCACGCAGAACACTTTCACAGCTCCAATTTCATTTAGTGTCATTAGAAATCCAATTCCCTGCAAATGACTTTTTAGAATTTCACAGCAGTCCCTTAAGATGTTCTTCCATGACCCACTTTTGTCTCAGGCAGCATAGGCGTCTCTTGATTGCCACGGTGCACAATGCAAAGGCATATTTCTAAATTGCTTCATCTCGGTCCTTGCTTTCTTGTTTTACCGTGTGGGTTTTTCATGCTGCTTTCTAACACGGAAGGGGTCAGCTCAGAGAAAACTGATCTGTTACTTAAAATCCTGTGATAATTTCAGAAAACGTGTTGGTTTCTAATAGTTCAGCAGAAACCAGCCAGGCATTATGGGGAATTTTGGCATCAGTCCAATACCAAGTGAATACAGGGCTAGTAGACTTAACCTAACAAAAATACAAATGGTGTCAGTAACAACAAACATAACTGCTATTGCACGATGAAGAGGACTATAACCCCTAATTTACACTAGATGCGGCTCCGCTCAGTTGCAGTCCGACCTCTGCAGCAAATACGCAACCATTCCAATCAATGATAGTGTTTACTGGTTCCGTACGGCGGCACAGGGCACCAGTGAGGGGACTGCGATTCACCAAAATTAGATCCGATCCTATTTTTGACGGATGCCAGAGCTGCTCCAAAGTCATTCTTCAAAGATCACATTGCACCAACAAGAAAAGGAACAAGCACAACATCCGTATTTTCAAAATACGACACCATAAGGCAGACAAATTTTGTCAAAATCCCAGTTATATTAAATCAATATATGCATATATTTCTACACAAATGTCAGAATGTTTCATTTTGTTTGGGAAGCAGATAGCAACATGTAGCATGAAGCATTTGTTTACACAATACATGTGAATTTTATTTTGAAATCAGAAGTTTCATAAAGATGACAGCAATACAGTTTCAACCATAGAAATCAAAAGCTTTTACATCAATGTTTTCAGCTGTGTTTGGAGTTCGTCTTTCATAAAATTAATTATTTTTTGCTCTGACTTCCACATTTATCATTGGATTTATCGCGTGATCTCTTTCCTGCACACACTCCCTCCTCTGTGTGTCGCACCGGAGCGGAGCTAATGCTGCATAAATTGGGTTGTTTCGTGAAGAACAATAAATATGATAAAGGAGACCCCACCAAAGGTTAATGCTCACAGGATCTGGGAGTTACTCAAACACCTTGATGTTAAGGTGTCGACTCCAGAATGGAAAAAAAATGGTTGAATTCAAAAAGCTTTCAAGATTTAACGATGTAGCAAATGGCTGCGAGTTCCAAGAGTGTTTTTGTTTTTCACTTTGCGTATTCTTTCGATACCACAGAAAGAAAATAATGTTTCTACTTTGATCCTTCCAAGCAGACATGGAAGGAAAACATAACTGAACGTCTTACAATGAGTCGGAATTGTCGTCTCAAAATGTTGAACACTCCAGAGAGTCTTCAAACTGTATTTTTCTTCTTAAAAGACCTAATCTCTGAGCCAGAGATTCTTCAGGATCACATAGTAATTTTTTATTGCATGTTTCCGCATAAATTCCTCTTTGATTCTGTCAACTCCTCACTTCAGGTACGCATGCTGAGATAATGTTCTGTGATGTCCCCATCTGGTAAATGGTTGATGGTGAAAACAGCTGATCTGTCTCGGCACCCCTCTAGAGATAAGCAAGAAGTGGGTAACAGCGAACACTTCAAACTTTAAGCGTGAAATGAACACAGTTACCTTTCTGTCTGTGCAAACAAGCCTTAATAAAGATGATGGGCTATAAACCTGGTGCTCCACCTTTTTCAATTTCCTGCTTCGCTGAGCATCCTGTGGTGGCAGGGGACCACCTATCCCTGAGAAAATCCTGTTCAAAGTGACATCACCTGTGCTGTAATGTGACATGTATGAGAGTGATTTCACGCTGGGGAATTTGGAACACTGACCAAAACTAAATTAAAGCACATCAAAATAGCAGATATGGGCCGTCAGCTAAAAAGAAAGTTGACAAGTTGTACCCCAGAGGTAAGATCCGTCAGCAGGATGATTCCAACAGAAATTGCTCGACTCAGGTCAATTACACTGTTACCCCTTCAAAATGTAGGGTTAATGGATTTAATGAATGCAACACAATCGGGTTTATGAAGCGTGCATCCTTGACGTGAAGTCCACTGCCCCCGTGTTGATCTTAAACATCATCAGTTGTGAACCCGCTGGCTCTGACAGGTGGTCCTGTGCCGGGAAGCAGGTGACCTCTCTTCGTTTCCCTCGATGCTGTCACTCAGAATAAAAAAAGGGGACATCAGGAGCAAATCCTGCTGTAATGGAAAGGGCATCTGCACAGCATGTGTGTCTTTTAATACAGTATCTTCCATTCAGCTCAGACATGCAAGATTCCCTCACTATTAAATGAATTTATGTGGGCTTCCCTTTTCTCTAATTGCGCACATACTAAATACTTATCATTTATAGATATGGTTTCCTACTAGGAGCAAAAGAGAAACCGAGTTGTTTGTAGTTAATGAGTAGAAGTAATAAAAAGTACCACAAGTATCGTAACGCAATGTCCTCCAATAATTGGGGTGACACAAATAATAATGCAGCTTTATTAAAGTTTGGATTCCAGTTTTATTTTTAACTTCTCTCACTGTTAAGACCTCTCAGCAAAAGAAGTGCAGATTTACGAGATCTCTAAATACAGATTTTATTAATATTATTGATAATTTTGCCAGTTTATTCCGTACAAAATGATCAGTCTACTGTCTTCTCCTAGCTCCTGCTGCAAAATCCATCATTTCTTGTACTATTTAACCAAAACAAAGATTTACCCATCAATGATTGAAGCGCAGCAAAAGAATGATAAATAACCTCTATCAGCTGATTAAAGTTTCTGATGATATACCCGTGGTGGGATTCATCATCAGTGAGGAAACATTATGAGATGGTTTGAGGACAATATTCTGTCACCGAATGCCAACAAAATTTAAAAAAGCTGATTAGAGGCTTTAGGATAAAGACTAATAACACCTCTACTCCTTCCCCTGCGCATGGGTTGCTCTCCTGTGGCCGGCAGCGCAACAATTTTTGACGTCTACATCAAAGCTCGGCTGGGGGATGCACTTCCTAAGGAGGCTGAAATGACTGGAAACTCCATCCTCACCACCTCTTGAGAGCGTCCTGACAATCTGCATCACATCTTGCTAGATCAGTTGAAGTGTGACTGACAGGAAGTCTCTGCAGTTCGAGGTGGGAATAACAGAGAGAGTCATCAAGGTCCCTCTCCCCTCCTCAGAGACCATGTTCAAGGAGATTTGGAATAGGACAGCAGTCCTTATTGTAGGAAATCCTTCTTACCCAGCCCATAAGCTGTTTAACCTCCTGCCATCTGGAATAAGATAGCTCTTTTTTGATTCAAGACCGACCAGAATGTGCTGCATGCTTCACTTCTACAGGCAATAAGGCTTCTTAGAATAGAAATATGGTTGCTTGTTTTTATTAATCTCAACAACCAAAATGTCAAATTAAGATACATGTCTTTCTTTTCAAAATTATTTAGAAGCCATCACTTCTTTAGCCTTTATAACTGTTAGCCCACTCAGTAATATAAAATTACTTTTTTGTAATTACTTTGATTTGATTTGATTTGATTTATTGATTTAACAGGAAAAGATTACTAAAAATCAAGCCTGACTCAGCACAATTGCTGTTTTACAGCAGGTTCCTGTTCTGCAGCACATAAAACACTCAGAAACACAGCATCACAATCACATCATTATACACCATGGACACAAAGACAAACAAGCATACCAAATTTCAGGAAGGCAGCATTTGCAAAATAGGACGTCTAAATATGAGCACAACAAAAAGTGTCCAGCAGATGGCAGACAAGATTCTTCTTAAAGGGCTGTAGTTTTGAAATGGATTTTATGTTTTGAGGAATGTCATTCCATGCTTTAGTATAAACATAGAAGAAAGACCTCTGGCCGTAACAGTTTTTAAAAGTTGGTAATGTCAGTTGTCCTTTAGTAACAGATCTAGTTGAATGACCACTTCCAGAATTTGATTTGGGCAACAATGCACAGAGAGTTCCATAACTGGCACCTTGGAAGACCTGAAAATATAAATCAATACCACTATACAAAACATAATTCTGAAAAGTCAAGGCATCAGACAATGAAAGAACTGTACAGTGATGAGTCCAACCAGGAAGTTTTTTATGAATTTTGTAGGCCCTGATGTAGAGCCTAACTATGGGTTCCAAGATTTCATTTGTTGTAAGAGACCAAACAGGTAAACAGTACGACATGGTTGAGAGTTTAATGGCATGAAGATAGATATTTGAAACAGAAGATGTCAGATTGGATCTAATTTTTGAATAAACGTATAACTTTACCAATACAATACCAAACTTTTAACAAGGTTTTGTAGCATAATATCTATGATAGTTTGTTAAAACTCTTTAAAACCATGTTTTTGCCTCATAGGTTATTCACACAAATAATACCGTCCTTATCTCAGAAATCACTCTAATAAATAGAAGCAAAAGCAGCAAAACAGCAGTGATGTAACAAACCTAAATTAACCTTTTCAAGGGTGAGAATACTTCAGCCACCCTGCAGAGGGTCTATGTAGAAACAGAAATAGGGCAATCAGGTTGTGAACACGCTGAATCTTTCTCATTTTCACTCTGAAAATACCGGCACACTTTGAAGAAATGTGAAATGGCTGATGTGTCGCGGAGCTCAAGAGGGGCCATGTTTTGGTTCTGCGAAGAACAAAATGGTCTCGTCAGAGAAGCAGGGACGGCGGCAATCTTTTTCCACACACTTCTCTGCCACCGTTGGCAGCGTGCTGTGGGAGGTAATGGATGTCTTTTCATTGCTGTCTTTGTGCTAATTGAAACAGAATCTGTGGGTAAATAGGTCCATTCGGTCAGGCCAGCCTTTAATCTCCAGTTGATGCAAGGGGCTTTTTGTCTAATATGGCAGACAGTGACACAATGTAGTCTGTGACTCGAGGGGGAAGTTAGGCTGTTGCAGTCGTAGACAATTAGGATACTCTTTGAAAGCAACTTTTAATAACTTAAAGAGTTTTTTATGTCTTTTTATATCTTCAGTTCCCAATAGATTGCCAACAGAGATAAAAGAAAATCCCACAAAAAAATCTTTATGTAGAGACTAGAAACAGATTTTTAAAACATTTGTTAATTACAAAGCAGATTAGATTAATGAAATTTATTTCATAGAAGCTGTTCGTGTAACTGTAAAGCCATATTTTTATATAATTTGACAAACACCAAACAAATGTGGTGTTACAGCTACAAATGGTTGAATCCAAAGTTCCCATGTTAGCCAAGCACAAATAAAACTTAAT
This sequence comes from Austrofundulus limnaeus, assembly GCF_001266775.1. Taxonomy (NCBI): domain Eukaryota; kingdom Metazoa; phylum Chordata; class Actinopteri; order Cyprinodontiformes; family Rivulidae; genus Austrofundulus; species Austrofundulus limnaeus. Next base: position 1,097,368 of record NW_013952444.1, read on the forward strand.
TTATATATTTTAATGCCATGTGAGACACTCAGTATGACCAAAGTATATGAGGTTCTAAGAAAATCTGTACATGTCCCCACATATAAAAAGAAGTATTTTGTGTCATTTTGAAATGCTGCATTGATGGCTGGGTTGTCTGAATAAATCCCAGATATATAACATAGCTGACTAAAAGAGAATAAAACAAAGAAATACAACATTACCAAGAAACAACACTTACATGATTGGAAATAAAAAGATACAGTATAGAATTAAGCCATATAAGGCAGAAAATAATTATGAGAAATTCAATGACCACAGAATCAACAGATTATATATTTATCTTAAAGACATGTGTGCTGAATTACACAAAACAATTATATAAGAAGGAACAGAGTAACAAAAGAATACAAGAACTGTGGGAAAATCTGTCCCAAATGAGACAAAGGATAAATTACCTCTAAAGAAACAAAGAATCAAAGAAAACAGAATGACTCAGATTTGAACATAAGCCACCATGAAGAGAAAAAAGATGATGCAGAACCTCAGAGAAAATGCACAGTTGGAAACGCAACGTAATAAAAAATCTTGTCTGTTTGATTTGTTGTTTTGTGCCATTTTGTGTGACTTGTTCTTTACGGGAGAAGAAGAATTAAATATTTGCACGCAGGGAGGATGTTTGTTTCATGGCCAGCATCGGGAGTTGGCAGCTGTTTGTCTTCTGCTTTTGCCCTCTGCATGTGTCTGTGCAACAACTGAAGGGGCCGTTTTTTTTTCAACTTTGCTATTTGACCACTGAATCACATTATAAAAGTTTTTTTTGTTTTTGTTTTTGTTTTCATATTTTAGGGTCTTGCACAAAGTCCCGTCAATTAACTCTTACTCTGTCAATAAATCTGTTCTTGAAAGAAAAACTCCTTAAATCTTCTTTTAAGAAGTCTTTTTCTTATTTTTGCATTAATTTTATTGTCCAGTTCCACTGAAATACTGTTTGTGAAAGAAATACACAGGAACACCTGGTATAAGTGGGCTAGTAGGACTAAGCCCTCCCTGGTGTTTACAATAAATATGTTAAAATACCTAATAAAAACAATTTAAAATACCGTATCACATTTTGTGGAATTTACCACAAAACTGGTGCCAAACAGTCTTGAGAAAATCCCCGAGTCTTACCAAAAGGCAAACTTTTTACAGCCTTGTTGATTTAATGGCTTTCATGATGCAGTGATTGACAGACATCTTGTCCCACCCCCTCAGTTTGCAGTTTATTGGAGCTAATTTTGTTCAGCCCAGGGTCAGCCCAAGACCACACGCTACAATAATGTGTTGCCAGAGTGAGTGGATGTGGGTGTGGTTTGGTTTGACAAGTAAAATTAACATAAATGAGGTGGATTATTTAATTTCTCACCAAATTTCCTTTATGTCTTTGGAGGAAAAACTGAAGATGTTGCCCTAACCTACAAGCATCACCACCAGCTGCTACTGGAAATAAATCAGAACCAACAATATGTGATTGTTCAGTATGAGGTGTCTAATGCAACAACGTGTATTTGTTCTAAAAGGTACAAAATGTGCAGTAAACAACTTGGAAGTTTCCCAGTAACCAAAAAAATAAAAAATCTGGAACCGTTTTATGGACTGACAGGCCCCATTACCCAGACACAAACTCGTGTTTCTCCTGATTTAACGTGCATCAGTTCAGCTTTGCAAATTGCACAAATTATTTTGAAAGGCGCAGCCGTCTCAGAAGCACAATCATAAACAACAGCTGAAGTGTTTTTGTTTAATGTCCCTATAACACTGATATATGTCACATCAGAAACATTAGCGTATCAAAAGCAGAGCTTCATCTTCGACATAACTGTCTAGACGGTTGTTTTGGGCAAAGGCAAAAAAAAGTGTCAGTGTTTCAATTAATTATTCACATAATGTCACTGCTGTGTAAATATTACAGGCAAACACAAATTCGTAGAGGAGAGAGGAGCATCCTGGCACATAAACAGAGTACAGATATGGCCCTTAGCAAAAACGCTTGATTAAGCTGTTTTAGTCCTTCACTCACTGGCTCATAATGTATCACTTAGATCAAACGCCTCCTTATGCTCTGATCTTCACAAATAAAATCAAACAACTGGAGGGACGAAAGGAGATCGGGATGTGTTTCAGGAATACAGAGAGGTTGGACAATTAATGAAAAATACAACAGCAGTGATTTGATGACTCAACTCCCATGCTTTAACTCCCATGTTAAAGGGTTTATAATTAGTGGAGAACATAAAGTGTGCCTCGCTGATGAAAAAGACCACTGTGTGCATCCCCAAATCCACCAAAAAGTCATATATAGGTAGAAAACACTTCTCATAACTACAGATGACTCTCATGTAACACAAATGAAGGGAAAATCCCTGAACTTCCCCACTGAAACAAGAAAACAGATTTTGAATAAAAGCTACTGTATGCAAGAAACACTGTACATTCAGCTCATGTCATGCTCTTCATTTTATGAGCGGAATCAAAATTGGTCTCTGACCCAGTTTTTGTCCTTGTCCCTGCTGTTGACCCTTATGGCCTAAGTGGCTTTTTGGATCAGAATGAGCTCATTGCTTCCTGACAGATGGTCAAGTTTCTCCAATGTGAGGAGGGTGACAGAGGCTGTAGAGACAACCGGCTCAAATGCAGATTTCTCATGAAACTATGAAATCACTGAAAATCCAGAGAATATTTTTCTTTCCAGTGGGAAGTATATAGTATGGTACCACAATGTGGACAGAGCTGTTTTATTCGTTCTTTTAGTGTTACATTTCAGAAGCCTGACAAAACACAGGAAACCTATAATCATGTGACATCTCCCTCCATGATGCTTGATGCGGCTCAGTGAGCAAAGTGTAATTTCTGAGATACTTGTAATCACAGCAGAACAAACTTGGTGTGTTTGTCTGAGATACAAATTCAAAATACTTCTGAGGAATGATCCAACTTGCATGAATAAACAGTGGGAGATAATCAACCCCTCATCGAGAACCAATGAAAACATCCCTTGAGTCATTTCAAAATGAGCCCCACCAGGTTATTAGTAGTTCTGAGGAAAACAGCGACAAAAGAGACAGAAGGTTAACAGCTATCGGCCCAGCTGGACTCTTGGGATCCAATATGACCAATTTTCTGTGTTTAATAGTGTCTACCTAAATAGTTGGCTTCAAAACAGTGCCAGGATTGTTTTCAGGGTAATAAAACTGGAAGGAGATGGTACTTGTTTCCAGATTTTATTACACCATTGTTGTGTATATTTCTGAATCTCTGTGTTGTGGGTGGATTGGCATTTTCTCTCATACTGTAGCACATAATCATTACTTGAATGCAGACTGATGGGAGTGTGTTTGTGTTTTTCTGTGTGTGCATGGGGTTGTTTATGTCGTGTTCCCTCATCTATCAGCGGGCTGCCCTTCTCTGATGACCACCGAAGCTCCATTAGTACCCACCGTCCTGATTGATGTTGCACGGTACTGTGATGGAAGGCTAGGAGTGTTGTTGTGAACCAGCAACATGCTTATTACAACAACAGTTCACGCTGCAGAAAAGGGAAATTGCTATGCTGATGTCCCAAGGCTCAGATTTGAATCAGTGGTGAGCTCAGGAAATGTCAAAAACTTGCTCTTTTTTCTTCCTAAATTTTGCTTGCAGATGTGTTGTGACCCTGTGTGATGATATTTTTGAAAAACATGGCTGTTAAGATAATGGCTGAGTGAATTAATAGAATCTGAATTAGGTTTTCATGCTGAGCCTTTTCCGGACTTTGAATAAATGGCTTTTAAAAGTTCTCTTGATACTGATTTTTTTTCCTTCGGAGCATCTACAGTTGAGCCAGTGTGTCGATTCAAAATGATGTAAGCTTGATATAATAGAAAAAAATGTTAGCTTTATGGCTTATGAACTGTTTTAGACGAATTAGCATATTATAGTCACAAAACATATTTTATGCTGGTTTTATGCAACATTAGGCAATTTACCACAAAGTTTTAACTGGATAAAATACAGCCATTTTAAAACTAAGTGAGCTGAAATATGTTGTAGTGTAGCGAGTCTTAATTTAAGCTAACCGCTAATGCTAATTTTACACAGGGCTAAAATAAAGCCAATAAACAGCTGAAAATTTATATAGTAGTAGCCAAGAATAATCTGTAACAAAATCTGATTGTAAATACAAAATCCAAGATGACCACCAAAGCTGATTTCAGCCATTTTTTTTTAGAAAAACTGAGCTGATATTTGGTAAGGTGGAAGCCAAGAGCAATCCTCATGTCATTTTGAAATGTCATTTTTAACCTTGTAGAGATATTAAACTGAAATTTAGTGCGGTTGGTAGCTCTAACTGAGCATCTTTTATTGCCAAATGCAATCCCCACCCCCATTTGTCAATCATTTGGAGTGGCACCTGGTGTGACCAATCAGACCACAATCAGGGCACTCACCCCTCTGGCTCTGCCCTTGCATCTAACAAAGTCTTACAATTTTATATCCAGCCAAAAATATTTTTTTGATTTTGTTTTGACCTGATTTCCAAATTAAGTGCAAAATCAGTTAGTTTGGTTGTTTGTTCTTTATCAGATCTGACAAGAACTCCGAGTCTTCATTTGCTTATGGCCAACCTGAGTTCCTGCATGCTGATATGCCTAGTATTGTTTACTTGATGAAAATGTTGAAGCTTTTTTTCCCCTTTTGTTTCTTTTTATTTTAGGTTTCTTTCCTCTTGTCTGTGCTATCAAAATCTCCCGTCTAGGGAATTAATGCCTTAATTATGTTGCCATGTTTTAATGTGGCCTTTGAATTCATGTCTGCATTTATTAGGAAAAGGCAATAGCGCCACGAGCACCACGGCCAGCTGCCAAGACATCCGTGCCGCGGGACAAAGAGGGAGCTCTCTGGCTCTGTTGCCTGCTGATGAGAACACAGTCTCTTTGATTTCCCATTTGAAGCAGAGATGTAAAGCTTGTAGCCCACCAGCCTGTCACTGAGCAGAATCACTCAAGTTTGGATTTATTTGTGGCAGCTTTTTTTCTTTCAGTCCTTCTCATTGTTATCATGAAGGACATTACGATTCAGACATTAGACTGAAAAGAGTTAATGATTCTCTCTGTATGGAGAAGTTTGGGTAAAGACCGTGTGCCTGAAGTGGAGGTTGTTGATGCTGATTAGGATGATGTTTGAGATTATTTGTCTGTACAGAGATGCAGGCAATATGAGAGAAAGTGGATGTCACGCAGGAAAGGCTGAGTCAGATTCAAACTGACATCCTTAACCAGCTGAGCTTCCCACACACAAACAGTTCAGTTTTGTTGTTGAATTCATGCTGTTTAGCAGATGGCATCCACTTTTTTTTCCCCGCCGTTGCCTTATATATAATGACACGTGACAAAGTTGCTATGCTGCATTTGAAAGCACCATTTTAGTATTCCAATGCTGTGCAATATTACACCCATTTCCTCACATTAACCTTTCCTGAGCTCTTTTTCTTACTGTTGTGCTCATATGTGCCCAGACTATGATTAATATGCCTTTGGTCTCGTGATAAAATCTTGCCAATCTCCCTCCACGCCTGCTTACAACTCCTGCCACCTTATTATTTTGGAAAGGTTGCATTGGTCACCAAGCTTAGATTATTCCATTCCCGGCTGTATATCTTTTGCTCTACATATCCCTTCCTCATTGAAATGTGTTTTGTCTCCAGGAATGAAATATGGAAATGTGTTTTAGCCTATGTGTGGGGGAGGTTCCATGATATCGTGTAAACCATTTCATCAACTTCCCAAGAGGGCAGCTTGTGTGAAATCCCTTGGCGTCGCAGTGTTTGCTTAAACAGCCCTTTGTGGCTAAGTTGTGCCTCATGACAAATGGAAGAATTAGACCAAGCTCTTCATGTATTGTATGCTAATGAATAAAAATAAACATGTAATTTATGTTATTCTCTGCTTTATATATTGTTTTGTTGATTTTTAGAAGAACATGTTCTTATGGGTTGTAAAAAATAAAGAAGACCCAAACAAATAGTTTATCTCAGCTCAAGATATTCCATGCAAAATCAACTGATACAAACACAACATGTTTTTTGAGAGATTTTACAAAAGAAAACTCATTAAAAATCAATGCCAAGGATACACACAGAGAAGCTCCTTCTTTGTGACGTGTCTAGAATTACACCATATGTTGTTAACGAATGCTCTCTCTTTCCATCCAGTATGAAAGCCAAACAGAATGGTGTTGGGTTCCAAAATATATTCCTGTACTCATGTCTTGGGGGAAAAAAGATAATACTGCATTCTGGAGGTTTCTGCTGTTTCCTTTTCTAGCACTCCAAACTCTCAAATTGTCTACCCATTATCACAACCTTCATAATAGATGGGGAAAGACGTTATTTAAAGACTTTTTTTTCTTGGGTACTTTTTTGTACATTACATCTAATTTGGAAGGAGCCAGTCTGGAAAAATTATTCTAAAGCTCAACTAAAATCATCTTTAAAAGATTCTTACAAAATGAATGGGCTCAGTCTTCCTTGAGGAAATGAATATCGCTCGCCAAATATCTCTTGATTGTTACAGCTATTTTGATCAAACCTTTGTTGGATTTTTTGTGGTTGACTAACTGAATTTTAGATCTTATATCTTGTGATCACTTGTAAACATTTACTTTAAACAGTAAGAGAATCAACAGTCCGCTTTTTCGTTTGCCTGGAAAGTTGTTTGGGGAGGTGTGCGTGTGTAATCGAACTCTGATTCGAACCAAAAAAGCTAACTCTGGTTTGCCCTACAAACGTACGGTAGGTCTCGGTTCGATTGCAGCGAACTCTGGTATGGTTTAATTGCACATGTGAATGCCAAGGGGACCGGAGACCATTCCAAAAGCAGGAAGCAGACTATAACACAGGGCATTTTGAGCAATAACAGTTATAAAGATTCTCGTATTTTGTAAATACCTCGCTTGATGTCTGTATAAGGTGGACATCACTGCTATGAAGTTGATGCGCTCCTTCTCGGTGAATGCTGCCTTATAACGGAGCCGTCTCAGCTGCCTTGTGTGAAAAACAATATTCACCACGGTTCCGCCTCATCTTTCGCTCTTGCTAAGTCCATCGTTGAAGACTGTTGGACACATTTGCCAAAAATAAAAAATAAATCCTACAACCACTAAAATCTGACATCACTCCATGTTCGTTTACATTTTGTGAGGAAGCAAGGCACGCTCCATGTCTTCTTCTGGGGTTTTCGTGTCAATTCTTTTAGTGGTTCTTGGTGCAGCGCCACCACAGGCGAGGTGGGGAACAGGTTGTTTACAGGGTTTAGTTCGGTTGACAAAGTGCAGTGTGAATGTGAACCGTACAAACTGAAAACATAAACAAATGTTGCAATTTTGGTCCCCAATCGAACCGAGTCTACCGGACTGTTAGGTGTGAATACGACCTAACATGCACTTTGATCCAACAGTCTAAACATAATGTTTTGTTTTGTTTTTTCAGAAATGTAGAACTGTTTTAGAGGTATGAACTCATATCCCAAGTGATACTATAAAAGCATTGCTTTTACTTATAAGTGGAGCCATTATTGGTCCCCTGGGATGTTATGGTCCACAGCACTGTGACAATCTTTACGTGTGTGTAAATAAACATCCAACTCATTCATACTGGACCAGTTTCCTGCAGCTGATTTGGGGTCTCATTGCACAATTCCTTTCACCTTGAAAAGGATGTTATGTGCAATGTCCAGGCACATCAACAGGATGTGTTGTGAACGACTCTCAGCTACTACCATACTAAACTTTTAGTTCAATATCTATGAAAACAGACAGACATCTTGAACTGGTTTGACTCTAAAAGTTAATCAGTTTTAGATGTACATTCAGGGATTAGTTTCTTAAAGTTTCTTTGAAATCCATCTATTGGTTTTATGCGATATTTTGCTGCCACAACAGACAACTGAACGCACACAGACATGAGCAAAAACTGTCGCCTTTGCCTTTGGCAGACAGCGATAATTATGTTTTGTTTTTTTATCTGATGCCAATGAGGGAAGACAGTGGAGCAGCAGTCACCAATGGAAGTCTGTCTTTTCTCCTCGTTGCTCCTTAACTCAAATAACAGATTTCATTACCCTCATAACTATAGAAGGAGGCTGAGCTCATTATGGACCATAATCCAATTTGAGCCCCCTGAATTGGCAGGGCAATGACATAACAATATCGTCCTTGGTATGGAGAAGGTAGAAATGTTAACAAAATCTCAGCATGGGAGGGGGGAAAACAAGATCTCCGGCTGTGAGGCAGGACTGAGTGGAAAAGCAAGGTTATAGTGCTCAGAGCTGCAATAAGATTTACAAAAAAAAGAAGGCTAATAAGCTGGTGCAGATTTATTTTTAAAACTTATCATACAGAGTTTGCGATGTATTCCAAAACAAAACAATACAAATCTAGCTAAACGACACACTGAATACTACTAAAACGGAATAAATATGCTCTGTAAATCTGCAAACTGCATGAAAAACTTGAACTTTTTATTATTATTGAGACATTTATGTCTGTACACTCCTCTAACAGAGAAAATCCATCAGAATGAGAAGTTTAAACAACATAACCGACCCTCTGCTGTACTGTACCTGTATATAGTATAATACGCCTTGACGTGGGTAAGGGGTGTTTAAAAGCTGATTAGGGTTCATTAATTCTCTGAAAGCACATAAACATTATTTGACTCATGCCATTTGGCTTATTTCCCCTTTGTATTAAAGCTGCCAGACACAATAGCTGTCAAGTGTCCCCAGCTACACCAACACATCAGTGGATCTTTACGCCTGCTAAATAGCATTAAAACATCTGACTTTGTTTATTAAGAATAGCTTTTTATTGCCCTTTACATAACTTAAATTCTTATTATTTGCTCTTATATTGGTAGCACTTTATAATATCCTTTTATTTAAATCTAGTGTGGTAGTAGCTGAGACTGAGCCACAATTTGCACTACAATCATTTGCACTACTTTATTGTCTGCCTTGTGGTACTTCACTTTACAGTTATTGGTCTGTTGAGATTGTTTTGCACTGAAAACAGGCAATTTCTGATTTCTTATGTCAAATTCTGAAACAAAACATTGTTTTCTATTCTTGCACAATTTTTTATATTATATTTTTATTAGTAGTAGTTGTATCATGGCTAGTCAGTGTTAATTTTGTTTTGTGTGTACTATCTATAGTTGGAAAAGTAACTAGTGTGCGAACCTCTGTACTGATGCTGCTGTGATACCTGAATTTCCCCTCAGCAGGACAATAAAGGCTATTTCTATTCTTCTATTCTATTCTATTTAGACTCTGGGAGCTTCTGAGCACACAAAATGAGTGTTTAAAACTTTGCTAATAACTACTGAAATCACAAACCATAAATACGTGAAACCTTCAGAAAATAGTAACTGGCTGCATTTACAGCTTATTAACCATTGGAGTCAAACCAATTCAAGATGGCTGCCACAGCAAATGGACCTAACACACACAACTGACTATGCTTTAGTGCACAAGAAAATGCTCAAATTTGGTGTGGTAGTAGTTGAGAGTCATTCACAGCCACATCAGGCAGATATTGAATAAGACTGTGCAAAAAGTTATTTTCAAGGTTTAACCAAAAATGGCTAAATTCCATCTATTCTCAACACAAGATGATCTTAGTCTTAGTCTCTGCAATGGAAGGCAGCCAGCAATATGCATTCCTTCAGGGAATATTAGACCCTTAATTTATTTTCTGCATTTCTACATAAACCTAAATAATTAAAATCAGACATCCCAGTACAATTGGCTGCTAATGAAGTGTTATTCAGTTGGATTTTTTTCAGCAATTGCACATTTATTTGTGCATTTATTTGCTAATAGGTGGCTAAATTGCTCTAAACGCATGATATCTTTCTGTAACACATTGCAACGCTGCCCGGTACCCACATCCTTGAACAAAGACAGGCTTTAGGAGGGGACAGAATTAAAATTCAAAGACAAGGCAGTTCATTCTAGTTTCACAGACCTCGGTGCGAAAAACACTTGACTGATTTTAATCACATTCTTATTTATTTCAGCTTGGAGCTCAGGATAACTATTTCAAAGCCAGTGGTGATTTTGATTGCTTTCAAAGTGTAACAGCACCATCTAGCAGGTTTGTGCAGGTACCATTGAGGCGTACCAAACCTATTAAATGGCACCCTCATTGCTCTGCCTTCACGGCACTGCTCAAACAGCAAATTTGCAGAGTATGGTTTTACTGAGAGTACTTTATCTTTCATGTTTGTTCTACACTCCATTCACTCGTAGTCATTGTGTACATGTGTCTGCACTTTTCAGCGCTATAAGACTACCAAATAGGAAGAGTGAGTCATAGAATGTGATTGGTGTCGGGCAAATAAAAGAAAAAAAATCTCTGTTTGAGAGCCACTGCGTTATGCTACTTGGAAAAAGAACCTAGACTATAAAGAAAATTTGCATTAAAAAGCCTGAGTCCTGTTCAGAGACCTTACTTATCAGTCATAATGCTGAAACTCCTTCTAAACAAGTCTGTTATGAATTGTCCTGATGCATCTCAGTAATCCAGGTAAAAAATCAAAGGAAAAAAAATAATAATCCGTACGTTGCGGGTGTTTCGGAGAAACTGAGACGTTTATTTTCTAAACATGATGTCCCAGTAGCTTTCAAACCCCAAAACACATTACGGCAAAGGCTGGTTCACCCCAAAGATCCGGTGCCCCGGCACAAACAGAGCAATATTGTATATGCTGTGAAGTGCCAGGAGGACTGCGACCAGTTATACATCGGGGAAACAAAGCAGCCACTGTTCAAAAGAATGTCCCAACACAGACGAGCTACATCTAATGGCCAGAACTCTGCAGTTTTCACTCATTTACAGGCCAGCGGTCACTCTTTCAGAGATGAGGATGTTCTCATTCTTGATAGGGAGGAACGTTGGTTTGAGAGAGGAGTAAAAGAAGCCATTTTTGTAAAGAAAGACCGTCCGTCATTAAACAGAGGTGGGGGCCTCCGTTTTCAGCTGTCCCCCTGCTACAGCGCTGCCATTGGCAGTATCACTCCACCCCCTGTTAACAAAAGGTATTAATTAGGGTGAACGATGGCCATGTGATGTGAGTATGAGTCACCTGTGAACGATGGCCATGTGATGTGAGTATCAGTCACCTGTGAGCCATAGCCAGGTGATGTGAGTGGGAGTCACCTGTGAACGATGGTCATGTGATGTGAGTATCAGTCACCTGGAGGCAGGACATAAAAGCCTGAATTTTGCCTGAAACTCTCAGACTGAAGAAGTCTCTTGGAAGAGAGACGAAACGTTTCATTAAAGAAGAACCCGTCCAGAGGACCTATACAATTTTTTTTTCCTCTGTTATGAATTGTTTGAAATCCAAATAAAAAATAAGTCTTGCATGATGATAAGATATTAGATTTTAAAGAGGAAAACAGTTGAAGAAAGCAGCATTTTTTAAAAGTATTATTAGCTTTGGGAAACTAATTAGATTTAAATATATACAGTATCGCTTACTTCTTTTGAAATGCATCAGCTTTCTGTATAGGAAAGTTTGTAAAGGGTTTAGTGGTGAAACCCAGACACCCCCTCCCTCCCCAGTGACACTCCCCAGCTCCTCCTGGGGATCTTAAAGCATTCTCACACTATAAAGAATGCATAATCTCTCAAGAAAATTCTGGCTCTGCTTTGGGGTCTCCTTCCAGTGGGACCTGTCTGGAAAACCTCCAGTGGTAGGTGCCTATAGAAGCATCAGACGCCCAGCCACCTCAGCTGACTCCCTTTGACGTGGAGCAGCAGTGGCACTACTCCAACCTTTTCTGTTTATTTCAAAAGTCCAGCCAATCTACAAAGGAAGCCCATTTCAGCCATTTGTATGGTATCTTGTTCTTTCAGTCACGAGAGATTCTACTCTTCAGCTCCTCCTAGTGGATTCTGGGACATTCTCAGACCAGGAGAGAATACACTGTATAATCCCTGTAGCAAGTTCTGGGTCTGCCCCAGGGTCGCTTCCCAGTGGACTATATCTAGAAAACCTCCAGAGGCATCCTAGTCTGAACCATATCAGCTGACCCATTTCATGGAGTAGGCTCCATCCCATCACTACTCGTAAACAAAACAAACACAAACCAGAGAAAGAATTCCTCCATTTGCCTGTTGAAAACACACTTTCGCTGCAACATCCCTTTTCCTGATTTTTCTTTTTCATAAAGAACAAATCTCTCAAACAATAAATTATATGTATTCTTTTTCATGTGTTTTTATTAGTTCCACCCCCAGCTGGTTGTCAAGTTTGTGTATGTGTGACCACCATTAAAAATGCATAACCTTTCTCCAAACACCGTCCTGACAAGCCTCCCATGCTCATTGGATATCAGTCATTAAAATTTAGCAAAGAGGGCAAAGCCTGGCCTGTAGGCAGGCATCAGGTTCCCCAGTCAGGCTGTGGATAAATTTTTCAAAGTCCTATTACCTCGAGGCTGTGCACTGTGACATTACAGTTGTGTGTCTCTGCAAGAACTGTAGCCGACGTTAAGAAAAGCTGAATTCACAATAACAATATGAGTCCCAGGGTAGCCATAATCATTCATTTACTGCTGCTTGTTGACAAGGCTTATACTAAAAAAGGTGAGTTGTCATTTTTTATCTCAATGGAATTCTGCTTGAGTATAATAGGAGTGTTTTATTTTGTGCAGACTGTATACAGATAGTGTTGCACCTCAATTGTTCAGTGTCAGTTTGTATTACACCTCCGTGGATTGTATCAGCTAGGAAAACAGGAAACATAAGTCATGAATTAAGCACTATTCTTCATTCGTATCTTTTTCTCTGAAATGAAATACAACTTTTTTTTCTGATAATACTAAGGTGTCAAATGTGGAGGAATCCTCTCAGGCCCATCCGGTAATTTCTCCAGTCCAAACTTCCCAGGACTTTACCCCTATAACGTTCACTGTTCCTGGCTGATTGTGGTGCCGGAGGGCTCCTCTGTTCTCCTCACCTTTCACCACATAGAGCTGGAGTACCATGCCACCTGCGCTTACGACTACATCAAAATATACAACGGCATATCTGAGGATGACGGCAACCTTCTTGGGACATTTTGTGGTGACATCTCCCCACCTCGGTTTACCTCCTCCTGGAATGTCATGTCCATTATTTTCCACTCAGACCGCCATGTGGCCCACAGGGGCTTCAGTGCTGGCTACAGAAAAGGTAACATGTCTTATTAATGAGATGCGACAGCGATAGCTTCTGGGGCTAACTGTCCAAAATTTCAGGTAATTTGGAACAGCTCATATTTCAGTTATAACATCAAATTAGAGCCAAAATATTACAGCTGGATGTTCTTAAAATGTCAAAACGTGAACCAATATATGTCATAGAAGCTTTTTTTTTTTAAATCAGATGACCATGTTAGCATCCAAACATAACACAAATTAAGTTTTGCTCAGAACTATTTTTATTTTTACATTTTAATGTGATCAATTTTATTAAATTCTTTTTAGGAAGAACGACTGCATAGATTTTTAACAGTAAGATAAAATATTGCCAAATTTCAACTGTTTATTTTTTGAGTACAAAAAAAACATGCCATGTTTAAAATAATTCTTTCTGTGATCTCTTGCAATCAAAACAACTTGTGCCATTGCTAAAACTATTGCTATTTCCAAGGATTAAGTACAACTATCAGAACCATCTTGATCAATTATCTCACAGATACAATCCAGAGAACCTTGTAGAAACCTCAGAAATATTTCTTAAATTTTTTGAAGTATTTTATCAGTTGAAGGAGATGGAAGTAGATCTGTTTTAAAACTTGGACAAAGTTTATATTTGGTGCCGCATTCAACCCAATCAGGGCCGGCCCTATCCAATTTAGTAC
>NW_013952444.1:1112061-1114144 GCF_001266775.1 Austrofundulus limnaeus
AATAAATACAGCCGGGGGGTTGAAAAATAGTAAACAAGAAATCATTTTATTATTTTTGGATTGGCATGGCCAAAGATGAAAATTAATATGGAACTAAAATATAAGGCAGGATACTTGGACCGGCCCATAGATTTTTGCACATAAAAAAAACAGAGTGGTTCAGAATTCCAATGAAGAGATGAAAAAAAAAGACTTGCAAGCAAATGTATTGACGGCTGTGACTATATGTGAAGATTTAAATGAAAAAGACTATAAACAATTTGGGAAAAGCATTTGGCAATTTCTTGATTCCTTTTTAAAAAGATTTTTTTTCCCATTTATGGTTCCTGTCTAACAAAGAAAAAAAATTACCTTCTGTCCTCTTTAGATATGTGTGGTGGTGTTCTGACGGGACTATCAGGTGTAATATCCAGCCCAGGTTACCCTCGAGAGTACAGCAACAATGCAGACTGCTCCTGGACAATCCATGTGTCCAACACAAGTGTCGTCACCTTGGTATTTTTGGACTTCCAACTGGAAAACAATGAGGGGTGTAATTTTGACTTTGTCACCCTGTTCGATGGCCCAACACTCCGCCATCACCACCTTGGCCGATACTGTGGGGCAGACATACCCCCTAATATAGTTACAACCTCCAGTCAGCTTCTGGTGGTTTTCAAGTCAGACTTCAATATTGGTGGACGGGGATTCAGGGCTTATTATTACTCAGGTGAGATTTCATTGCTCCAACATATGATGTATTTTCCTTGTCTGTTTGTGTTTTTAGTGCAACTGCAAGAATGTCAAAATCAATACCATATGTTGCTATTGCTGCCAGATTTGAAATAGTTTGTGTTCACTAAAAGTAGACCTAGGCAGACCATGAAAGTATACATCATAAGCAGAAAGAAAAAGAAAAAAACAAGAAAAGAAAGAAAAGGCTTGGCTTAATCAACAAAACAATTTGGATCTGTTATTTGGCTGATGCTAGAAAACATCTAGTTTATTACAATAACTTCAATAAGCCACATCTAAAAGCAAAAGCATAAAAGAAAGTAATATGTTTACTTGCATGGCATAAATAACATGTCATTAGCTTTGGACATAATGCAAAGCTCAATTTTTCCACAGAAAGAGTGCACACAAACACAGATGTCAAAGTCTTTGAATTGTGGAGCCAAAACCAGACTTGAAAACAACTGAATGTTTGCACTATTACTTTGAGGCAGATGGTTCTCATCAAACTTTGTTTATATAAACCAACTAAGAAAATGAATATCCAGCAATATGAATGCCACACCTTCATTTTAAATGCTTCTTTCTGTGTTTAATGTTTAAAATATTTTCAAAGGTCAGCAGTGCATTTCGTAGGTTAAAGATCAGCACAAAACTGTCAGTCTAGAGATGCTTAAAATATATGCACGGCTCTGTGTTTAGAGGCACATGAACAAATGAAATGTACTTGATTAGGTGAATGCCAGCAGGTCCTGTCAGCTGTAAGTGGCAACTTCAGCAGCCCTCACTTTCCCAACATCTACCCAAACAACATCAACTGCCACTGGAGCATCAACCTGGAAGCTGGATATCGCATCAAACTCTTCTTCCCCATCATGGACTTGGAGGACCGAAACAGCTTGTCGGACAGATGCGACTATGACTCTGTGGCGGTTTATGACGGGGACAGCCAGACAGACGCCTTGCTGGGATGCTGGTGTGGCCGGGAGCGGCCTCCTTCTCTCGTCTCAAAGGGAAACAAGCTGCTGGTGGTGCTCAGCACCGACAGAAATGAAGCTCATAGAGGTTTCACTGCCTCTTATCTTGGAGGTAAATGTATTTCTATATGATCCATTTCCTTTTTTAGCCTTGTACTATTTAACTAATCACTAATTGACCATTATTCTACTAATCCTGTGCAAACTGCAGGTTAAAGACAGTACTGCAGTGTTTGCAGTCCCAATCCCATTTGAACTTGCCAAAACTTAACGTTCATATCGTATCGTATATATAAGCCAGGGGTCTACAACCTGCGGCTCTGGAGCCACATGTTGCTCTTTGAAAATGTGAACAAACAGAACACACACACACACACACACACACATATATA
>NW_013952444.1:1116332-1124387 GCF_001266775.1 Austrofundulus limnaeus
TTACATGAATCTGGTCTTTTCATTTGTCCTCGTGTGTAAAAATAATAATAAAATTCACAATATATTTTTTTAGTTTTATGTCACCTCCACTGGCCATGAAGGTTCCTGAAAAGGCCTCAAAAAGGCCAACGGACCAGCAGTTGATAATCACAGGTGTAGCTTGTTTTGCGGCTCTGGACACATTTTATAAGTGAGCCACGGAGCAGAAATGGTTCCTTTGATCATAAAGGTTGCAGACCCCTGATCTAAGCAAACAGCTCTCTTCTGTCTTTCTAATGCTGCTCTTGTAATGAGTCATATTCTTCACCCCCAGTGGTGCCTGTTAACGTTAGCTGCACAAGATCAGAGTTTACCATTCTGATACCCCAGCAGTCCTTACCTCAGCTAGACAAGGATAGCATCTACCTGGGAAACCCCACCTGCACGGCACAGCTAACATCCACCTCCTATAAAATACTTGCTCAGTTTGTCAACTGTGGCACCGCAAGCCAGGTAACCAGCTCTCTTTACTTGTTCCATCATTGTTCCAGTTCTTCTCCCTCAAACTGTTCATACGGGTTGCTTGTAGAATTACAGAAACATCACCATGCTTGTCAACAAGCTCTACATCGATTTCTCTGATGGGAAGCAGCAGAACGTGCAGGAATACAAGGTGCAGTGCGACGCCTTGCGGAAGATAGCCTCGGTGTCGATCGTTTCCGCGGAGGAGCGTCGCCTGGAGGAGCAGGCCCAGCAGACGGACCATGACAGCAGTGGCTTTGCAGCTGACCCAGAAACTAAGCCTCATGACCTGAGTGACATCGTCTTCATCAGCATCTGTGTTCTGGCTGTCATTCTCATGATCATCGCTATAGTCTGGCTAGTGCTTCTTTAGTGACCAACATTAGATTCATTGTATAGAAACATTTTTTGCCACATTTGGATTATTTTACTTTCCAACTCACATCAGTATCACCAAATTAAACTATTAATTGCTGCATATAAAACACATAATTACTACATAATTAATCTTAATATTAACAAGATCTTTTTTAACTGTCATTTTGATGTAATATGAACTTCTATATGTGCCATCATTTCTACTTAAACATCATTAGAACGTCTATTTATGAGTGTGGTTGACTCCACTGTTACACAGTGCACAAGCAAGCTAGTAAAGTTCTATATATATAGTCATTTTTTTATTGCAAATATTTTTTGTTCAACAAAAAAAAGCTTGAACTCTGATCCATTACAAACTGGGGAGGTGAGGTTCAGAAGGTTAAAATGGATGTATACGAGCAAATGTTGAGCAGTTGAGCAAATACACAGGTCCAGAAATATAATATAACAGCATTTAATGTTACTGTTGCGTGGAGGTTAACTATTTCATAAATAAAGGCCTGTATTTGAACATAAATGTGAATAAGGATTAGGAGTATGACCTGCTGAATATTCCTGCAGTGCAGAAGGCTTTGATTAGGTGATAAAAACTGAACTTTAAAACCATTATAAAAAAAATTTAAACTTATTTATCAAAGAGTGGACTTTAATAATTAAGTTCTTATTCTTTACATCAGAACGTAATAAATTTAAATGATAGGAAAACAGTTTTTTTTTCCTTTAAAACCACTGTTTTATTAAAAAAATAATAAAAAATAGGTGGTATAAAAGTGTAAAGCTGCTGTTGTGCCTCAAATTGTAAAATGTTTATTTTTTTCTCTTGTCTCTACCAAAGGCAAAAAATGAAGTGATAACAATAAAAATATATATTAAAAAAATGTGAATGCATTAAAAACTATGCAGTTTGAGGGTTCAATTTGTTTTGCATTCTTGAGTTATTTTTTGTATTTAGAAACCAGTTCAGGGACTGACATTTTACTGTCCTTCATTTGAATTCTGATGTCAGGGTTGTGTTTGAAGGCAAACACCAACGCTCTAACAGTCCGTCTGTATGAACCGCTAACCAGCCGGCGGCTCTGGTGAAAAACCTCTCGCTCGATGTTGTCTATGAGACCAGAATCCTCCTGTAAGTCAAACACAAAAGGGGGGGAAAAAGGCATATGGTGATCAAATTATTATAAAATAAACAAGAAAACATTTGCAAGCATTAAGAAAGTGGATTTAAAATAATTTGGGTGGATGTAAATCTAGCAACTATAATTTACTATACGTCAGTTTTGCTAAACAAGTTCAATTTGGAGAGCTAACTTCTAATAAAAATTTAAAAAATATTCTTGAATGCTGTTTTATAGATAAAGCAAAAAACATTTTGATGTTTTTGTTAGCTTCACAAATTATTTTATTGGAGCCTATGATTCATATTCCTTTGTAGAATGTAAATAAAAAACAATCATGAGTACACCGCAAAGACTTGATGTTTCAATAAACTTAGCTAAAAAAAAAATCTCTTTTCACCTTGACCTCCAGTGCATTAGACAGCAGTCTTCGTGCGTTGCTCCTGAGTTCTTCAGATTGCTTGTCGGAGCGTACTTCAATTGATGGTTTGTTGGAATTCTCCTCAATAAAACTCCTCCAATCGGTGTAAACCTTTGCTGCCATCGAACTCACCTCGGGATCCAGATGTTTTCGCATTTTGTTGACAGTGTGACCTGAAACGAAGAGTTTTTAATGCATGCTTAAAAAATTTTAATATCATTTGACTCGTTATTAGTCTGATCACTAGTTTGTCATATTTTAGTTAGATTGTTGTTTACACTTTTGTAGTTACGATGGATGAATGGATGTTGTGTTTTTAAGTATTATTTGAAATATGTAATAAGATGATCAGAGCATGCATCCATTTAAACTGTGTGGCTTCATCAAATACAGCATAGAGCAGACGACTTGCCTATTTTAGTGGACTTCAGCACCTCTCTGGATGGGATCTTTTTGCTCAGCTCTGTCAGGGCACTCAGCAGGTTGTCTTTGCTCTGTTCTGGCAGCTCCAGCATTGACTTGTAGCGCAAGATGTCCTCAATCACAACCACCCTCTTAAGAAACACATGAATGAGCTACTTTTTCAGGCAGAATTCTCTTTACTCACTGCTCAATTTAAAATAAAATAAAAACTTACCCGTAAGGATTCGATGGTAGTTTGCCTGTAAACCTTCTCTTCGCTTTTTGATTGTTTGAATGTTTCGCCCTTTGGTAGCTGCACTATAAATTTGTCCATTTTCAAACACTGAAACTAATAATAGCTAATAATAATAGCTTCTGTCTAGTATGCTAACTGCTAATCTCTGCTAGCAGATACCTGGTTAAACATTACCTCGCCTGCGCCACGTTAAAAAAATCAACATATTTCTAGTTCAGATCCGCTCGTTTTTAAACTCTACGCTTACATGCTTGAATGTAATAATATATAATATATAATATATAATATAATATACATTCAGTGCACAGTTACGATTAAAGCTCCGAGGATGCCAACCGGAAGTTGGACAACAACATGACGGTGCTGCCTTCTTCTTCTTTTCTATTATGGCGAATCGCATGCCAATTTAAGGTGCACAGCGCCACCTACTGTACTCGAGTGTAGCAACACTACTTTACATCACTTAAATCCAATTTTTTAGTTTTGTATCATAGAGATAGCTAAATAATGCTTTCCTTAATCTGTAAATATCCACTATGTTTCCTTCAGTTCCCAAAATACCCTTTAAACTCCATTCCTGTCCTGTCCTCCTCGTTGTACTTCTCAATCTCTCCCTTTTAGGCTCACATGTTTTACAATACATCAACACGTGTTCAACGTTTTCTTTTTCTCCACATCCTTCACATTTATCATTATCTGTCCTCCCAATTATATATAAAATATAATTTAAGTATGACCTACTCTTAATCTCATCATTATTATTTCTTCTCTTCTGTTTCTCTCACTAATATTTTAAACAAACACTGAATTTTGTATTTTATGTAAACTACTTCCTGTTTTATCTTCATTCCACCTTTTTTGCCACATTTCTATTTCTTTACTCTTAATTGCTGATTTCCCTTCTCCTTTCCCAAAAGGAATTCTAATTGTTATTGCCCCCTCTAAAGCCCTTTTTGCTTATTTGTCTGCCTTTTAATTGCCTTTTACTCCTTCATGTACTGGTACCCAACCCAAATATCTATGCCACCCCTGTGTAACCTAAATAAACTGTGTTGAATTTCTAATACTTCTAATACTAAATATTTCCTATTGTTTCCTTTTCCCTTTGGAGTCTGTGCACACAACCCTGTCTGGTCGAACCCCCTCTACTCATTGCAAACTAAGTATGACTGCCACCATTTCAGCTGTAAATACAGATAGTTGATCTGATAGACGTTTAGAAATATATATTTTAAACTCTTGAATAAATATTCATATTCCCACATATCCTTTTGTGTTTTTAGAACCATCAGAATAATAATTATAATAATCAATATTAATATTTGATAATAATTGATAATTGCTATATGAGTTTCTTAGGTAAATGTCTGTTTTTACCCATATTTCATTTAAATTCCAATCGTTTTTAATTTAAAAAGTCTCATGTCTACATTTACCTCAGGAAATAGCCATGGAGGAATAGCACTAATTGTGCCATTTCCTTATCCTCTAATCCATACATTTTAACCCATTTTTCCTTCAAAAACCATTAATTTGGAATTTAGAGTATTCTCAATAGTTTTGTAAAATTGTTGAAGTTGCCTTATTTTCCTTACCCAGTATACTAATGATCATTTTATTCCTCTAATTTCCAGTGGAGTTTCACCTGCCTCTATTAATATAGCATGAATGGGTGTGGTTTTCACTGCTCCTGGACGGTGCTGCCTTCGTGTATACGCTGGGAAGAACTAGTGTTCGTTCCATCGTAGTAAGTTTATTGTGTGACAGAAATTAACAAAATAATAGCGTTGTACATCCTTTGTATTTTAGAACAGTACTATAAAGAATTTCTAAACACCTTAGTGTTCTGGTGTAAATGTGTCCTATTTATTCTCACAGTAAAAAAAATATATTTTTTCAAATCATTTGTAAGGATGCAATTCCTGCGCTGTTGAATGAATCACTTTTTAAGACTATCATATTTTATTTTAGGTTATCCTTTCTATGGGGCTTTTGGATAGCTTAAACAGGTGTAAAGGTGTGATCAACAGAAGTAAATTAATCTGACAAAAGTAGCATTGCATATTTATACTAGATACTACCTTTTTTTACAAATGGCTTTGCTGAAATTCTTGTGGTTTATTTAGTTATCCATTCTATTTATGCATATTGCCTACTTTATATTATTCTCAGTCAATATTTCTCAAAAACAATAGTCATCACAATCATGCTTGAAAGTACTGTTTAAATTTTTATTGGTGTTTTAAGGTCTTGTAAGGTTTTCTTTTTTTATTACATGTAAGTCAAAAGTTTATTTTTACTGTGTGGTTTTAACACATCTTTATTGTGACTTTGGACAAATCCTTTTCATGCTGTTTTACATAATGACAGGCAACAAATTTTACATATTGAGGAAGACAGATTTTACATACTGTGAAAACCAAATTTCAGGTGAAAGTTGGATTTCATCAGACCTGTGATTGTCACTGTATGCACAGAAACTGAAGCAACTCTTTTGTATACCAACTTTGATTTTAAAAAAATCCAATTGCGCAGTTTTAAAGCCGTTAGTATTCTTAGAAAAACAAAAGACCCAGCAATTGTCAGGTAAGTCTCTTTTTCTAAATAAGTTTCTATATCCTTTTGTTTTGTTTTGTTTTTTTGTGAAAAATATTAAAAAATGTGAAGTCTATTCTCAAAAGATGTACTCTTTTGATAAAATAATTAATTTTCTTATTTACAAGAACAAGTTTTATTGTAATTTGCATTTAATTCAAGCTAAAGCAAATGTAAAGAAAATGCGCAATGAGATGCCACAGTTGTTGCAAAGTGTGGCAGAACTAAAATTTACCAGTAAAAATGACACGTCAAAGCTTGAAATTTAATTCAATGATGTTCTAGAGGACAGCTACACAGTCCTAGATGTAAGCAACAAACAGGTAATTGGAATACAAATGAAATTGGGATGTACATGACTTTTGCAGGCTCTTTTCAGGACTTTTGTTGGACATTTTCAGGACAATAAAAATAGCCATGGAAAGCTTCATAAAGTTATTTCTTCTTACAGGTCAGTGTTTCTCCAAACACACATTAAGTCTTCTCAGTTTTGTTGGATTGGTCTTTTCTAATGCAGATTAAAAAATCACATTCTGGTAACATTTACAACTCATTTCTTTTTGTTTATTTCCCTTCTCTGTAGGAGCATGTTCTCTGTTTCTGTGTGTGTGTCCGTATCAATACAGATTATTTCAAAGCCCAAAAACCTGGGCCGACGCTCAGAGCTACTGCAGAGAGAAATGTGTTGACCTGGCCACCATGGAGGACCTGGACGAGATGAATATAGCTCTTAAAACTGTGGGAGATAACTACACCGATGCTGTATGGATTGGGTTGTGGAGAGGCAGAACCTGGAAGTGGTACTGGTCTCTGGCATACAACAATTTATACAAGGAGGGAGAAAGAAACTATATGATATTAAAATCTTCAGGTGGTGATAACTGTGCAGTTTACAGAAATGGGCTAGTTCAAAGCGCTTGTACGTACAAGATCCCTTTTGTCTGCTTTGACAGTGAGTCATTCTTTTTTGTTTGTTCTTATATACAAATAACCCAAATCTGAATACCCACAGCTAAAGTTTTACAAACCAACAACTAAGGCTCAAATGAAAGCCATTATTACTTATCTTTGATAAACAAAACAAAAAAAATAAAAATATATGATAATGGAAGTTTCTTTATTAGAAGAGTTAAAAAAATACATATTATTGTTATTAATTTTTTTAATTTTTATTATTCTTGTTTAGGAACAAGACAAGGAGCAGATCAGTACATCCTCTCGAATGAGCAACTGGCTTGGACTGAAGCTCGGGACGTCTGCAGAACAAACTTCACAGACCTGGTCAGTTTAAGGAACGATGCAGAACATCAGATGGTCCAGGAATTAACCAGTGGACAGACAGTGTATCTGGGTCTCTTTAAAGACCCCTGGGTGTGGTCAGACATGAGTGACTCCTCACTGAGGTACTGGAAGAAAAGCCAACCAGTCAACGTTGGAGGTACTGACAACTGTGTTGCAATGTTGAAGATGGAATCTGGTCGATGGGGAAACAGGAACTGCAACGAAACACACCCATTCCTCTGCAAATGCAGTGAGTAAAGATTTTAGCCAGTTCAACCTTTACGTTCATCATGAAATGATGATTCACTTACAGACAAAACAATGTTTTTCTTGGTTGTTTTTGTTTGTTTTTTCGTCACGATAGAAACCAAGCAGTTCATCAAACTGAGGATCAGCACACAAGCCCCAATGTTGGCTCTAAATGACCCTGCAGTGCAAAACAGCATCCTGGAGCAGGTGGGTTTTTACAGTTTTCCTCAGATTAAGTTGGGTTACACTTAAAGAATTATTGCAAGAATGTAAACTCATTGTTCATATTGAATTGCATAAAATACTTCAATGTTAAAAAGAAAATCTAACCTATATTTTGTGAAAACATGAGCAATTTCTTCTTTGCAGATAAGGTTCAAGCTGAATCAGACCGGAGCTGATGCCGTCCAGCTGCTCTGGAGAAGCACTTCTGATGGAAAAGTTTTCATCAAGGACTCTGTTGGAAATAGACCATAGGAAGAAAATATGATGATTTGAGCACCAGCTAAATGTAAACATTTAATTATTAGAGAGTATATTTTGTATAAAAGAATAGACTTCAAAACATAGATAGTGATGTTTTTGTTCAACAGAATGCATGAATAAATTCTGAATTAAATGTGTTTTGTGATGCTAGAATAATGTAATTTTACTCACTGCTCGATATTTAGGAATCTACAATTATAGACCTAATATACAGTATATGCTTTAAAAGCACTCTTTATGCACTGTTATTGTGTAATTATTGTTTTGCTGTTTGTTTTGTGTGCAGCACTTTGTACAGCAATTGTCATTAAATGTTCTATTCAAATAAATGTGATTTGATTTGGTCTGCGTGTGGTTTTATATATATA
>NW_013952444.1:1124490-1131572 GCF_001266775.1 Austrofundulus limnaeus
GTGTGTGTGTGTGTGTGTGTGTGTGTGTGTTTGTGTGTGTTTGTGTGTGTGTGTGTGTGTGTGTGTGTGTGTGTTTGTGTGTGTTTGTGTGTGTGTGTGTGTGTGAGTGTGTGTGTGTGAGAACAGGCACCCAACAGACTGAGGACAAGATGATGAGGACGTCACGTGTCAAAATAAAAAAAATGTCCCGGAAGTCTCGCGAGAGTACAGTCCGATTAAGGTGGATAAGGAACAGGAGAGTGTTGTTTGTTTAGGTTTCACAATGGGAACAGCGTCTGTCGTTGTTCATGTTGTAGGACTTTTTGTCCTCACCGTGAGTTCGTTAGCCTCTTCAGATGTGTTTGACAGTGTTTTGGGGAACACGGTATCTTGTCACAGGTCATGTGAAATGACATACAGTTTGCACACGTATCCGCGGGTGAGTGCTTGTTTTGTTTGGTAAAGTCGCTTCAGCTAACGCGAGCTAACGTTTTGTAATTCGGCTAAGCGAAAAATGCTAACCAGGTGACTTTACTCGGTTCTGTTGTTTAGCAGATTATTGCTTAGTTAAAGTAGGTTTTGAGTTGTGTGGCTGTGTCACAGAATGATTTCGCGGAGACATTCAACTAGTCCTGTTTGTTGTTTTTCAGGAAGAGGAACTGTATGCCTGTCAGAGAGGCTGCCGTCTGTTCTCCATTTGTCAGTTTGTTCGTGACGGCGACAATTTGAATCAGACCAAGTCCGAGTGTGAATCAAGTAAGAAAAAAACTGAACCCTTCCCCCTTTTATTTTCCCTTCTGCAAAATCATAGGCCTACTGAATGAGACTTTCCGTGTAATTCATTGCCCACAGTAATGTCATAAACCTGTTGGTTTTGTGAGCTACCTCAACACAAGATCCTGCGAAACAAATGCTCAGGAAACCGTTTTGTCTGCTGTAATCCTGTTTAACCACCTGTTACTCATTTTCTCAATTTGTGCAGCTTGTCGTGAAGCCTACACTCAGACTGATGAGCAGTATGCATGCAACATGGGCTGTCACAATCAGCTTCCTGTTGCTGAGCAGCGGCTGGAGCAGGTAGATTGCTCACAGTGTGCATGAAGACATTCATGGAGAAAAGTCATGCTCAAGTGTTCTTTTCGTTTCTTTACAGCTGGAGGCCATGGTGCCCAGGATTCATCTTCTGTACCCACTGACTCTGGTCCGGGGCTTTTGGGACGACGTGATGAGTCAGGCTCACAGCTTCATCACTTCCACCTGGACTTTCTATCTCCAGGCTGATGATGGAAAAGTGGTCATTTTCCAGGTATAACACTCATAAGAGAACAAAATGAGCTGATCTAACAGTATGTGCAAACACATCAAATCATTTTTAAAAAATCACTTTGCTTCCAACAATATAATTTTCATTTTCATATCATTCAAAAACACAAATGGTAGGGATGTGGATAGATTTTTAATCCTACACCAAGATTAAATCTGACAGTGGATTCCAAAAGCATATTTCAAACCATACATAAGAACACCAAAATCATGTGATTATCTGAAGTATGAGGGAAGTTATTGATGTATGTTTAGGTGAAATCAGCTCATGTTTTCTTGCTGCAGTTCACAGCAGAAGCAATGGGGCCTTTGTGACCATTTCACCTTACTGTTTTCTGTTTTTGCTCATAACTTCCTCAGTGGTCAAGATATCACCATGAAATTTTAGGAAAACATTCCCATTCTGGTTTTGTAGGAAACATCTTATATCCTTAAAAAACTAATAAAACTTAATAAAAGCCAATTCAAAAGTAGCAGAAAATGTATAAAATATTACAAGGCAAACTGCAGCATCAAATCAACTTAACGTGTCTTAGAAAGTAAGGAAATTAAAACAATTTAAAAACCATGTGGACCTCTGTTTTGTAAACAAAGCTACAGCGTGTTAAATGTGTCAGGTGACGAAGATGAGCGTCAGATTACTGCAACAAGCGCTATTATTCCAGATTTAAAAAAACATATTTCAACGTTTCAAATCATCAAATTTGGAAGAAGGGCAGCTAAAATAATGCTCTTCATGGCAGCTTATCTCTTTAAGAGGTCACTAGAAAAAATCGGGTGATTTGCTTTGATCCTCTTTTCAAAAAATTGTCTCTTCAAAACGCATCAACAAAAATTAAAAACTCGAAGACGAGGCTGTAGCTAACTACCTGACKGCAGCCCGATTTGTTGAAATTCGTAGAAATAACGAAGCAGGAGGAAATTACAAGCAAACGCACCGAGCAGCCTCGCAAAATCTGGTCACAGCAGTTTGGGGAGAAAATGGCCGCAGCTGCTGACGAAATGTCAACATCCCTACAAGTGGCCTAGGAGGCATGTTAGGTCCATTAGGTTTTACAGACAATACTATTTTGGTCATTCCTTGCTCTTATTCATATCATATTTGAGAAGTAGGATTAGTGAGTGGTGACACAGAGGTTAGACAAGATGAGTCTGTGATCAAAGGGTTGCTGGTTCAACTCCCCGAACCAACCAGCCCCAGAGCAAGGCCATTAACCCCTCAGCTGCTCCCCAGGCACTGTAATTAGCAGCTGCTCCACATGTGTGTTCACATGTGTAACGGGTAAAATGCAGATAATTAATTTCCCCTCTGTGGGACAATAAAGGCTAATAAAAGAAACAATATAACATATATTTCTTCTTTATCTATGTTCCAAACTAATAGAATACACTGCTATGAGAGAATTGCTCAGTAAATATTTGCAAGTGCATGTGATTAGGTTTTATTTGTTTTTTACTCCATTATTTTTTATGCATTTGTGTACCTGAATACGCTAGCATCAATCTAAGAATTTGTTAATAAATCCAGTGTTGTTTTTTTCTTTTGAGAATTATCTTCATTTGTTTTTATGTAGTTTTCAAATTGTAATTTAAACCTTGTTGGCAAGAATATGTGATTGCTGTGCAAGAAATGTGCTACACAAAAAAAAATTTGATTTGAATTTGATCGGTTTTACAGACTGAACCTCAAGTCAGGTTCTTCCCCCAGCTTGATCTGGATGACGAAATGAAATGGGAGCCACCAAAAAGCAGTAAGTACTATATAGTTAATTTTTTTTGTGCCGTAAACTCTAGTTGCTCAGAAATGAGCGTTACTGCACACTCATGTCATTAATTGTGCTGTGGGGAAACAGTGTTATTTATATGAAGGACATTGTCACTGCTTATTTTCAAGCCTCAGGACTGAGCAGTCCTATTTACAAAGAATACCATCGCACTTTAATCCAAGAGAGAGACAGAGATCTGACTGGTGACCACAGCTATGATGATGGATACAACCTCTTCAGCTGTCTGTCCAGGTTTGTTTCTACACTTCTGTGTTTATCAGAAAATGACATCATTAGCATCCTGGTGGTTTTGTCTCCGCAGACACACACAGGCTTACTGTTTGTACTTTGCTCCTCAGGAACTCTTGGCTGCCAGGGTGGATCCTAACATCCACTCTGATTCTGTCTGTGTTGGTTCTGATCTGGATCTGCTGTGCCACGGTGGCGACTGCTGTGGATCAATATGTGCCTGTTGAGGTAACGCTTGTGATGGTGTTTGGCACCCATTTCATTTGACCTAAGGTCTGTTTTATTTGTTTGTTTATTAATTTTACAAAGACTTCAGAATACTGGAGGTTTTCTGAATTTGTTTAAGTCTTCAAAAACTGTATAAAAATGCCATTTGAGAAATCAACTGTGTTTTTGTTTATATTATATTTTGAATTGCTGATGCAACACATCCCATGGATCTTCAAAGATAAAGGTATACATCATGGAAGTGTATTTATTCTATCAAAATGTAATCTCTGGATATTATAATTACATTTAAGAAGTTGTCATGGGTGATTTTTTATTTCTTTCTAATGGTATGTGTCATCTGAAAAAGTCAAGAATTATTCATGAGTTTTTTTCATTTGTCGGGTACCTGGAAAAAATATCCATCATATAGAAAAATGAGAAACAGTTTGCTTTATTGGTTTACTTAAATTAAGAATCAGTTACTTTTATAACTTACAGTAATTGTACATTTATTGGACTAGTTTAAGGTGGTCAAAATACACCCCAAATGGTCTAATTGTGTCCTTTTACCTTTTTAGAAGTTGAGCATCTATGGTGACAAGGACTACATGAAAGAGCAGAAACTGACTCCATACCCAGCATCCTCCCTGCTCATCATCACCTCCAAAGGAACAGAAGAGGCAGGACCGCTCCCCTCCAAGGTCAACCTGGGCCAGTCTGACGTCTAGAGCCTAAAGCTGCACTCCAGAAGGGAGTTTCTCCTCTACACGATTTTTAGTCCTCTGATTTAGGGTCTGAGCTGGTTGTGGTGTGAACAGAACTTGCAGTGTGTTTTGTATTGCCTCTACTTTGATTGAAGCGTTTGAAATTGGGGTGACTGGAAGGTGTTTAATGTATTTGAGGCATTATGTTATGATGAGGGCAGTACACGTTAAAAAGGCTTCATGGCTTTTCTTATTATCGCTGTGTGCAGTAGCTCTCTGTCGGTGTGTATTTTATTGAATGTCAAATTGAACTCTTTGTGACCTGAAGTGATGCAGATTTCTCCTAAACCGACTTTTTTTTTTCTTTGTAATTTAGATTGTGCTAATACTACAGACTTCTTGTTTATCCTGTTTTTTTTTACCCCAAGTCGCTATCCAGATAATTAAATTTACAGCAAATTCTGTTTTAAACCAATGAAGATGGTATGTAATCTTAAGATTTTCTTGCTTCAGTTTGTTCTCTCAGCAACAAAGTGAAATAAAATAAAGCTAAAACCACTTGGTAGTTTTTTCATCATATATTGATGCTAACTTTAGGGTTGGGAATGTTACGGTGAGCAAAGTTTTTCTGTTTTTTTCCCCCCATGTTCTGCAGAGCATGCTAATCTCTTCAGCCCAGTAATTGTTGTTTATACTCTCACGTTTTTTTTTTCTGCTGACGCTGCAGCCAATTCTTCATGCAAGACCGGTGACTGGCACTGGCTTTTTATCTCCCTTATCTCCACAATGAGGCTGTGAAGTGAAGGTTCATGTTCACCGTAATGAACCATCACACAACTCAAGTACAGCAGCAAAAAAGGCCTGCAAAGCTGCAAAAACAATATATATAGAAACTTGCAAAACACAAAGATTTATTAACAAAAACAAATGTTCATACTACAAAAACAGTTTCCACAGTTCAGGAAATGAACAACAAATGGTCATAGTTCCTGAGTCAGGATGTTTACTGTCACTCTTAACTTTCTGGAATGCTGCTGGAGTTGTTCTCTTTTTTAATAGCTGTTCAACAGGTCCAGGTCCTCTGCAGTAAAAGCTGATGAGGACAAACACTTAGTCGGAGGGCTTTGGAGCGCAGCATCACAACTGCTTGACTCTTGTTTCCGTTTTTTGAGGTTGAGGCCGGGAGACGCAACTTGATGATTTATTAAAGGAGGGACCAGTTTGTCTTTCCTGTGGTTGTTTGCTGCAGGTTTGTAAAAGTGTAGTTTCTCTATGACCGAGTCTTTCACACTGCCACCCATCGGCGGTGCTGCATTCATTACATCTCTGACAAACTTCTGCCTCCCAACTACAGAAGAAGAAGGAAAAAAAAAACATAAAGCACTTTATGTAAACAAAAAAAAATTCTATTTCACAAAAAAAAAATGGCTTCGCAACTTACAGAAGCGAAGCGCTGATGCCCTCGACTCTTCCATTTTCTTTTGTTTTGGCACTTGTGAGCCATTTGTTTCCCACTGATTTACAACCTGGAAATTAAATGAAATTTTACATTACTTCATTTCAACAGATCTTCCCCATTAATGTTGGAAAGTATTTACCTGCTCTGCCCAGCCTTCAGTTTTACACCCTGAGTGATCAAAGGAGTCCAGTGGGTTTTCAGAATGAACTAGTCCCAACAGGTTCCATATGGTGGTCTTCAGTCTTGTGCCAAACTGGATGCATACATTAAATGAAGTGTTCAGGGCGATGGTAATAAATTATGGGCAAATTAGAAAAGAGAGACCTTTACTGTCATCGTAAAGAGCACAATGAAATTACAGTAAATATAAAATATATATGTATAAATATTAAATGCAAACATTTTACCTTCATATTGGTCCCAGATGCATCTAGTTTTACAAGCATTGGCAGACATTTGAGGTATCCGAGTGCCCTCTCTGAGATGGGATTGTCTGTATAAA
The DNA here is from genome assembly GCF_001266775.1 of Austrofundulus limnaeus. Classification (NCBI taxonomy): domain Eukaryota; kingdom Metazoa; phylum Chordata; class Actinopteri; order Cyprinodontiformes; family Rivulidae; genus Austrofundulus; species Austrofundulus limnaeus. The sequence continues at coordinate 1,130,683 of NW_013952444.1, forward strand.
AAAAGTAACTATTATGTTTTATATCTGAAAGTGAAAACATTTGTGCCACAACTACGACAGAGTAATTAAAGGCCTACCATATGTTCAATAGTGGACAAAGTACTCAGCTTCCTTACTTGAGTCACAGTACATACTCATCAAATATTACTTATTAAAAGTAAAAGTAACTCTGTCAAATTATTACTTAAGTTAAAGTAGTGAAGTATGTGCTTTCAATTTTTTTTAAGTTTTTAAACAATTCCATAGTTGTATTACGATAGTTTAACAATGAGGATGGTTGAGAATAATTGGGAAATTTTTCACACTGAGCTTTTTTGTTATTGGTAATATTTGTATTAGTTCGCTGAACTGAAAATAATATTTGTTATAATAAACTAGAAACACTTTTTTACAAAACAGTTTATTTGGTAGAAATCTATTAATAGACCAAAGGGACTAAAAGTTTAAAATGCTCTCTAACTTAGGTCAATGAAACATGAAATGAAACAAGTCCATGTTAAAAAAAAACTCCAATAATGCTAAAATATGTCTAGTATACCAACTATAGCTTAATACTTAGTGTGCCTATAGAGCAGGGGTGGGCAATCCTGGTTCTCGAGGGCCGCAGCCCTGCAGGTTTTATGTTTTTCCCTGTTCCAACACACCTGATTCAGATATTGAATTACCAAGTTCTGCAGTGTGGAGGACTGACACTGACATAACTAGAGAAAAAAGCAGAAATATATAAATGGACCAATAAATAAATTCAATTAAAAATGTGCCAGTTAAATTTAAAAAGGAGAGCTTTACCTCACTTTTTATAATATAATTGATCTTCATAACTATTTTTCCAACTTAGTTCCAACTAATAATACATTTTTGCATTTAATTTATATTTTACTGTTATATAT
>NW_013952444.1:1132713-1143765 GCF_001266775.1 Austrofundulus limnaeus
ATACAGTACATATGAATTATATTGGTGCACTTTAAGTGTATTCATTTACTAGTCAATTTATATATTTCCGCTTTTATTTTTAATTATGTCAGTTTTCCCACAGGTGATGTTATCTGAAAGCATGAAGCAAAAATACCTGGTACTGGTATAACCTGAGATGTTAAAATATATATACTGTATATACATACAGTACATATGAATTATATTGGTGCACTTTAAGTGTATTCATTTACTAGTCAATTTATATATTTCCGCTTTTATTTTTAATTATGTCAGTTTCGGTCCTCCGTACAGCAGAAGCCTGATAATCACCCTTTTATTTACTAGTCAATTTATATATTCATTCAAATCAGGTGTGTTTGAGCAGAGAAAAAGGTAAAACATGCAGGGCTGCGGCCCTCGAGGACCAGGATTGCCCACCCCTGCTATAGAGTAACACTAGCCGAACAAAAATGATTATTCTCAGTGTAAAATGCTACTCATGTAAAGTACTAATTCTCAAAAACTGTACTTAATTACAGTACTCAAGCAAATGTACTTCATTACTACCCACCTGCTTACCTTGCACTGCACCTTTTATGCCAGATTCATGTGGTGTTTTGAATAACTCCGCTACTTCCACGCCAATGTTTAGCTTAATTTCCTTTAAAATTACTGAGTTAGTCATTTTTGTTTTAGTTAATGCTGGCTAGCTGTTGCAACATTCTTAATCAGTAATAATTACTTTCTGAAAGTTTCATTATGCTCAAGTTTACAATGGGTTTTACAAGTTTTACTCTTGCAATATCTGCCGTGAATGACCCTCAACTACAACTACACCAGAAATTAGCACAGAATCAACTAAGTTGTAGCCACTTTTGTGTTTTCTAAGGTCAGTTAGATGTGGCACCTATCATAAATTAAGCTGTTTCCAAATGGTAATCAGTTGTAGATGTACACTCATTGATTTATTTCTGGACAGAAAACACTACTTTCCACCTTCATCTTTTAGAAGTGCATCATAACTACTGACATGAAACATCCAGGAGCTGCAGGTGGTCCAGTCCCTTTTGCATCATCCGGATAGGTGCAGTCAGTCTTTGCAGGCCAACATCTGTCACATTATTCCCACCGATGAACAGCTGGATCAGGCTACTAGGAAGGAAAAACACAAGTATTAGTAGTGCATCACCTACACCTCTTCTTTTTATGAATAGGCAGGAAAAAAAGACGTACTATGCCAAAGATGTGGATGTTAGATGCTGGAATAATTCATGATTGTCTCCCAGTCTGCAGCCAAACAAATCCAGAGACTTCAATCTATGAAATGTTTTTATTTCATCCATCCGCTCATGCAGGAGTGGAAATCTGCAGGATTGGAAAAAGGCACATGAAATGCTGCTTTGTGTGACAAATAAAACCAGACTAGCAGGTACCAGAGCAGAGGAGGAAGATAACCTACCTATTTCGTAGACAGAGTGACTCAAGCACCATGACCCCATAGGCGTCACTGAATAACTTTAGGGCTTTCTGGGAAATGTCTGGGTTTAGAAATATACGATTCTCCTCTACTGCTGCAAAAAGTCTGTCACCTATTTGCTCTGGGAAGCCAACCAAGGAGTCCACATGTTGGATGTTGTCAGCTACAAACAGTAGAGTGATGTCAAACAGAGATTTGGTGGTGTATCTGAGGCTTCCCTCTTCATTGTAGGTGAACATAAAATGCTCTTTTCTCAGCACAAACGGGTTTGTCCTCCTGCATGACGATGCTGGCTTTGGCTGTGCTAGAATGATGTCACCGACACGATGAAGGCTGCCTCTTTCTCGAATGTAAACAGAGCTGTTCTCCATGACAGAAAAATGTCAGCTAATACTTGAAGCGTAGCAAAAGCAAAAACAACATAAATGTACAACGATACCATTGACGGATTGTTTTCTAGCTTAGACTTCGACCAAAACAGCACTCTTAAATTTGATTCAGTCTTTCCTGTCTACCTTTTCTTGTCATGCTCAAAGTTTTGCACTAGTTTCTTTTTGGTAGCCATTTTGCATGGGCCGCGTTCCCCCGCCCGCTAAATTCAAAGTAAAAGTCATTAATAATACATGTTCGTTAAATACAACTGAAAATCTTCCTAAATAAAAAGTAATGCATAGAACAAAGTAAAAAGCCGTGACAACTTATCTGACGCAGCATAGTCAAATACACAACGACTTTAAAATAATAAAACCCTTATTTTGAAAATATCGAGAAACAGGAACGTGGCTTGTTTACATGGCTGTCACTTCCTTCTCAAAGCTAACCTAGCTAACTGCAGTTTTCCTGAAAAAATTGGTAAGATTACGTGAAGTAAAGCAACAGCTTTGTAATATATTCGTTCACAATAATTACTTTGTCTATCTGTGCTAGTGTTAATGTTAGATAATGATAATCACAGCCGCGGTTGTTGTTGTTGTTTTTTTTACGTTGAAACTTTCACCTCACTAAGCTAACTCTTCATGTGTTTACAACGTGTTAAACCAGCATCTATGACAACTTTCTAAAATGGTTGTTCGTTCTTTTACAGGTTTCAAAAAGTAAACTCACCTCTGTTTGGATTAGCAGCGTTGTAGTGAAAGTGAATGGCGTCAAACAGAGATCCATTTCAGTTCCAAGGTAGGTCTCCTCTAGAGTAAGTCTAGACTAGTGTATATTGTAAAACTAAACTCTGTCCCCGCACCCAAAAAAATAATAATCTCTATCTCAAAGTAAATACAACAACGCAGATATGTTTTGTAATTTCCAGTCTAGAATTAACTGAATACATCCCAAAGGCAAAATAATAAAATAATAATAATAATAATAATAATAAGAAGTTATTTTTGTTTTCTTTTTAAAGTGTGTTTGATGTGAAACTTCCCTGAAAAAAACAAATTGTGTGGATACCAGCTGTTTGCATTTTTCCATTTCCTGCATTCAACTAGAATTTGAAGAGGCTGAAAATCTTCTGGACAGCCATCGAGATGCAGTCACCATCAGCATCGAGGAAGAGGATCTGAAGTCCAAGAGCCAAAGAACTGCTGTTGGTTTTTCTCCAGACCTCACTGATGAGGATCCACTTGGCTCCGATGACAAGGCAGAGGTCAGACCAACACTTGTATTTAGTGAGAAATCAGCTGTTTTTCTATTAACTAATAAATTTGGATGTTTGAAACATTTATTTGATTATGGTTGTTTTCTGCTTTCATTGAAGCTTCTTGGTGGCCAAAAGAAAACTGCCCCTTTCTGGACATTTGAATACTATCAAACATTCTTTGATGTTGAAACACATCATGTAAGACCTTTTGTCAATTACAGTTAAATTTTGTACTGTATAAAAATGCTGCAGATCAATTGTAGCTTTGATTTAGTAAGTAAAGTAAGTAATTTAGCTACAACTGTACTTGTTTCTTACATTGTCTTCAGGTAAAGGAGAGGATCATTGGATCAATGTTGCCATGGCCTGGAAAGAACTTCATTCAAGTTTACCTACGTAAAAATCCTGATCTTTATGGTTAGTTTTTATTTAGTTCATATTGTACAAATTATATAACTTTTCTTTCTGTACCGTCAATAGTTATTGTAATATTAAAGAAACTGGTTGTGCTGTTTGAGGAGTAATTTTTTGGTCTTTTCAGGACCGTTTTGGATTTGTACAACTCTTGTGTTTGCCACTGCCATCTGTGGAAACATATCCAACTTCCTCTGGTACCATGGCAGTCCAAACTATAAATATACCCCAGAGTTTGGAAAAGGTACGTTCTGCTGACACTACACCTTGTAGATTTAAAGACAAAAAAAAACCTATATTTTATATTTTGAAAATGAAACACTTGTGTTTTCCAGTGACCATAGCTGCTACAGCTATCTTCAGCTATGCCTGGCTAGTGCCCCTTGGCCTATGGGGTTTCCTGCTGTGGAGAAATAACAAGATCTTAAACCTGGTGTCTTATACCTTTATGGAAATCGTCTGTGTGTATGGATACTCTCTGTCAATTTACATACCAGCTGTGGTAAGACAGTTATTTTATTGTTCAGTAACTAATTAAAACAATCATTCTGCTCTTTGGCAAAATTTATCATGGCAACGTTTTTTAAATAATTTCATGCATATTATATGTATTAAATATATTTAAATATTTTTTGTAGGTTTTGATGACCATTGTTGGTTTTTGACAATCAACATGATTTGTTTTTATTCTCCTTTATTCACAATAATAATAATAATAATAATAATAATAATAATAATAATAATAATAATAATAATAATAATAATAATTATTATTATTATAATACAAATAATATTTACTTTTCACAACAGGTCCTGTGGATTCTCCCATATGAGTGGCTCAGGTGGTGTTCCATCGTGGTGGCCCTCTGCCTCTCTGGCTCAGTCCTGGTGATGACGTTTTGGCCCGCGCTCAGAGATGACAACCCCAGGGTCATCATGGCGGTTGTTTCAGCCATTGTGTTGCTCAATGGGCTGCTAGCTGTTGGTTGTAAGGTAATATTATTCACTTAGGATTGTGATCTTACATTTTGCAACTAAACTGATTGAAGGAAATGGAAAAAAACATCTGAATGCGAAAACTAGATTAAATATTTATTCTTTCTTGGCACAGTGCGTGTTCCTCTGTTCTAATCTTCTGTCTGTCCATCTTGCTTGGATAACAATGATTGACTCATTCTCAGTTGCTGTCAGTGATCTCAGCACGGCCCAGCTTTGACCCAGCTTGTTCGTGTCAATCACAGACTACATTTCGCTGCCATTTTATTATTTGCGTGTCTTGCCCTGTGCGCTTTCTGGGAAAGGAATGTACCTGGTAGGATCAAGTTAGTCCCCTCTAGAGAGACTCTTGTTAATGGAAACTGTGACCTTGCTTGCTAACTGGTGTAACAATGGGCACCTCTTAATGTGGTTGAGGACAGGTCTGCAGGCATATCGCATGTCTCGTTATGTCCATGTAATTAGTCTGCAAAGTACAATAACCCCATATCTGCAAGGTGACAAAGATGAATAGTGTCAAAGTGTTGCATTCGTTTCTATAACAAAGAAAAATCTCTTCACACGTAACGCAGTCTGGCTTTAGTTTTATGGATAATTGAGTCTGTCTTGTTTCTTTTAGTCACACTTTGACAGGTACTTTTGCTTATTTGCTTCTTGTTTTGTTTTTTTGTTTTGTTTTGTTTTTTTCTTTTCAGACCTACTTCTTCAGCAAACCAGATGTGGAAGCTCATGTTAGCAGTTCTCTTAAAACAGAGGCTGTCCAGTCGACGTTATCGACATGAATACATGGCATTGTTTGAAGGTAAACAGTGCTGACAAGGAAGCTTTTAAAGTCATGAAACTTTGTAGAAATAGACTAACTTTGCAAATGCAGAAAATACTGTTTATTTTGCACTTTAGAATCGCAATTTTATTTTAACACTTGGGTGTGGGTATTAGGTCTGCAGTGTTGTCCTTTTTTTTTAATCTGCTAAGGATCATGTTTGTGTCTTTGACCTACTAGAGTCACACACCCGACACCGGACTTCCTGAACATAATTTCTGTTTCCTAAAACCAGCATTAATCTTTTTTGTTAAATTGCAGGTTCTCCTGTTGCCTTAGTAGAGAGAATCGGGTTCCTGTGCAGATGACGTCATGGGTCGGTTGGATTTCATCCACACTTGGACATTCCAGCCCAACGCCTTGAAAAGCCAGCGTGTAAACTTGGTGCAGCAGCGTTACCATGAGATTGAAAACTGGTTTCAAGTATGTTACTTCTAATGGGATGGGATCTAAACAAAACTAAAGTTAATTGGGGGTGTAGAATTACACAACGCACGATATCTGTTGTGCTGGTGTTGTTTTCGCCTTTCTGTCGCTCATTTAAAATGTTTAAGTAGATAAGTTTGTGCAATAATGATTGCAGCACCAACACTATTTTATACGTGCATTTCTTTTACAGTATATTTCTTTAATAGGAACGGGTACGTTTATTTTATATATAAATTTAAAGTATGATTAACTATAGGTATTGGTAAGAAATTCAAGGATTTATTATCAAGTACCCTGTAAAGGTGATGGGGTGGGATTTTCTTAGTGGCCTCAACTATTGCCAAAACCTGGTTTAAATAAAATTTCAAATGATTTTGTAAATATTTTATACATAATTTGTTGTCATTATAACAAACATCTTACAATAAAGTCTGCTGAATTTCATCTCGTTTTGAAATGAGTGCTTACTGGGAAGAAATAGTTACTGTGGCACGCATTTTCTATTTATAAAATCATGCATTTTCAATGTTAAGAAAAAATAAAATTTAAATAAAACAAGAAGAAAATATAAAATCAGTTAGATTTAATGTACGTTATCCATTTTTATTAAACTCTAGTGCCCATTTGTGTCTTGAACATAGTGATGGTAATATTTTGTGCCTTGATTTAGCTATTTTAAAGCACCTTTTTGTACACTAGTTTTTGATCTTGACCTTAAATCGTCGCGGCGTTCAGCAGGCAGGCGACGTAACTCTTCTACCAGTTCTTGTCTGCTTTAGAAAATGCTAGTCCACTTCAACAATTGGACACTTTTTTACAAATTCAGGGAGAGATTGTAACCAATAGACATATTCAACATTTAAAAAAGAGTGCCTGCCCTTCAAAGCGAACACGTAGCTGCTGCTCTTCCAACTCATCTGTCTTACTTGATGTGTGATGGAGTCAACTGATAGATTGTAGTCTGTCACAGTTTGGATGCACAGCTCACCTGCAGTGGAAAATGCTGTAGCCACACAGGTTCTTAGCAAGTGGTTTGCATCATAAATAAAAGACTTATTTAGACTGGTTGTTATGGATAGGGATTAACAAGGACAGAGTTCTTAGATTAATTAACAAATAGGAAAAAAATGGGTTACTTGAAACGGTGTCAAAGGGATGGTGGCGCCATAATTAATGGTTATTCTAGCCTCAGCTTTGAATTACACAGGAACGCCTTGTCTAACAGAAAACCCTCAGAGGAATGTCACCTGTCTCATTCTTGGCCACGTAGGCAAGTGCAGTGGATTTCTCAGCACTTCATTCGTGGACTTAACTTTTGTTTCCTGAAGAAATACAGCATCAATTTTGCCTTGATTTTGGATGTGACATCTCCACAGCAATGGCCACATCAAATGGCAAGAGTGAGAAAATGTCCAAGTTTGAGATGCTTAAACTTTTGGAAACTTGCCGAAAGGAAAGAGATGATGCTTTGCAAAGAGAAAGTGTCCTCAGAGACAAACTCAGGCAGAATGAGTCGAGGGTGCGTTCAACCGAGTCTCTGAAACAGAAACTCAAGACCCTGACGGTTGACAACAAAGAGCTAAAGAAGCAAGTGAAGACTCTTCGGACTGAAATTGGACTTGAGAACAGCCCTGGTTTTCACGGCAAGACCACCAAGGATATAATCGATGATCTACACGAGAAGGAACAGGAGTGCGCCGCACTACTTGAGAAAGCTGGAAGACTTAGTCAGACCGTTGATGATTTGACAGCAAAGTTGTCAAATGCAGTCACCTCCAAGACACTTTTAGAAGACCAAGTACAGTCATTACAGCAAAATCTCAAGGACATGACAAATAATCAGCGTCGTCTGTTGAAGCTGTGGGACGACAAGAAGGGCCAGAGAGAGCAACTCGCTTTCCCTGCTATTGTTCAGAAACAATTCACTCACAAAGCCAGTCAAACTGACATGTCTATCAGCTCAAGTCAAAAACTTCCACTCAATGCTTTTGAGACCACTAAGCCATTTTCTAGGGATGGTGACAAACAAACTGCTTTGGAGAAACAACACTTTTCTTCTGTTGGAAACAGCTATATTCAGGAAAGGAAGGCTTCCGTGCACGGTGAAACTAAAGGAATTCAGAACTGACTTGGCTTATTGAGATTCAGCTAGTGTCACTTAACTTTTAGAAAGCAAAACAGAGACTTCAAACATTTATTAAACGGTTTACTTTGGTATATCTGTAACTAAAAGACAAAAAGAAAAAACATTTATTGTAAAGTTGTTCTTTGCCTTTTTCTTTTTCATCCTCAATACCTTGTGTAGTTTAATTAGTGCTGTGTAGTGGTATTTAAATTGTCATTTTTAAACATTTTTATTTTACTTGGTGTATTACTTGATACATTGGAATAATTTTATGATATGAAAAAGTCGTGGACAGCTGACAACAGGCAGGAACATGGACAGCTATTTTTCGGGGTCCTACTGAGGCCCTTTGAATGCATGTGGCGCGATGTGGGAAACTGAGGGTAAATAGTTTGGCAGCCGGGGAGCTTAAGCTCATTGTATCACCAAGTAATTTTTTTAAAGACAAATATGATGTTTTCTACAGAGACAAGTTGTTGGTTCATCCGCAAGGTGAGTCTTTATTTTTCTAAAGTAGTTTACAATTTAACTACAAAAAAAGTTTTCGTACGATGAGCTAACGTGCTAATCCCAGCACCACTTACTGCTTGATTCTACGTATTAAGTATTTTAAAACGCTAATATATTTTTAATAAGATATTACGATAATGTAGTATAAACTAACTCGTTACTAAAAATCAAGGAGTGAGAACAACCAAGCTTGAAATCAATTGTGAAAAAAAAAGGTTGTTGCTAACGCTTGCTAAAGTGTAAATCTTTTTTATAAACTGTGTTTCTGTTGTGTGTGGTTATGTAAAAACTTTGATTTTTTTAAACTGTAAAATCTCTTCAACCTTTAGCAATAAAGAGCTTACATATGTATATAAAAAATATTTGCGCTCCTCTCTTCTCTGGCAAGAGCAAAAATACCTGGTTTCTTCTCAAAAGCATCAATCAAAAGCAGAGTATTTTGGTTAGGAACAAAAGCTAAAATATGCAGTTTTATGCCTTTTTATGTGACGGAAAAACAAACAGCAGTGATGGTTGTGTAGTAACGATTGCTCTGTTCAGGTAATTTGCTGGAGAGCTACAGCCAGCATCGCTTGGTCTGTCCTCCTGTTACCACCCACCACTGCAGTTTTTGTGATACTCAGCAGGTTCAGTCTTTTTCATCCTTTCCAGACAATATCAGGTCAGTTACATTTGGTTTTGGATTTTACTAATGTGTACAACACAAGTCTTTGTATTTTATTTTTATTTTTTGTTGTGCAAACCCAGAATGTTTGTCTCTGCTGATGAGCGCCAGTTCAGTTTTCTCCCTCATACTGCTTGGTGGAGTGATCATCATGGCTGGATTCCTGACCCTGGAGTATTACACAGGTGAGTAGCAGGTAGAGGTGTGAATCACCAGCTTTATCACGATACGATATTGCATCAATATGTTTGGATGACGATTCGATATTTGTCAATATCACGAAATCTGGCACGATATGATTTTGATTCAGTTCACGTCTGCGATCGATATAATGCGATATCATATGCTCATCTAACACAATGACTGTGTTAGATGGGCATATATTGATTCACATCAAGCATATGATGACGATAAAGATCGATATTTTCATTTTGCCTCTATAACTGAATCACGATTCAAATCGATATATCAATATAGATCAATTTATCATTACACTCCTAGTAGCAGGTACTGTCAAATGAAATTGTGTATTTGTTTTGAAGGTTGTTTGTCTTGTGATTATTTTGTTGTTTGGACATTTAGAAGAAAGTGAAATGTCACAAACTAGTTTAGTAAGTGAGTTATAACGACTAAAATTTTACTGTACAATTTAATTGTGTTTTTTTGTTCTGGTTATTGAAAACACTGTTACTAAAATTGCTAAATACATCAGTATATTATTACAATAGCGATGCTGAAATGTTTTAAATCAATATTACAATTGCAAAAGACAGTTTTCTTGTAGCATGCATTCACAGTGTGTGTTTGTGTGAACTGAAAGTTGTACTAATGCAGGCCGTGGTCAAAGTGAATGCTGTTAAAATTTAATAATCTGTCAAATAATTTCCTCTACTCTATTAGTCCTTTTGTACTAAGGTTGTGCATCTGTGTTCCTTTCAGTAATCCCAACTATTGCCTGCTCAAAAATCGCATTGCTGGGTCAGCTGCTCCACCCTCGGCAGTTTATCAACTCCCTAGCCCACTGCCTCATGGGTATAATTGTAGGCTGGTGTTGTGCCATCACCATAGGTTGCAGATATGAGATGCTTGGCTACCCATGCAAAAATAGTGACGGGTAAGTGACAGCGTTGCCTCACTCCTGTTGAACTTCATGAGCATCATCTGTCATCTTACCGCTTCTTTGGTTTTTGTCTCGACAGTTATCCTCAAATGTGTGTGAATGAGTATCATCTCATCATTTTGCTGGCGGGGGCCTTTGTTGGATTTTCTCACAGTCTGCTTGGAGTGATTCACAACATAAATTACATCTCCTTTCAAACTGTTCAGGTATGTACTTGGAGTTAAAGTTTTACCATTTGCCTGACTGATTGCAAAGTCATTGACTGTGCCAACATTAATGTAAATTTAAGAACCCACCTAAAGTAGCTGAGTCTAAATAATTCAGTTAGATTTTGTAAAGCAAAAACAGCAGCATTCTGCTTCATGCTCATTTCTCTACAACTGTTACTGTTTCCTCAGCAATACAAATACTTTCGCTTCAAAGGATCCCTGCCATTGGTGGTGATGTGCAGCGCCACTCAAGCATTTTACTCTATCAAGAACTACGTTGTTTTATATTTCTTTCTAGGTAATACACTTTTTGTGTAAAGAAAATTGGTGATTTTTATTTATTGTTGATTACCATAAATGCCTTCCATGTTTTGTCCGGTTTTTGCTTCACAACTTGTAACGTGATGTGTTTTTATTTAATATTCACAGGATACATTCCAAGAGCATGGATCTGCAAAACTCTGAATCTACATTTGGACAGGTTAGTGCAAATGCATATCTGAAAATATTTATCCTTAAAGAGTAACTTACCCCCAAATTAACTTTTTTTAGCTGATAAACTGTCTAGAATGTGTCTAAAATGTTATATAGTACTGTTTCTGATGCATCTCAGTAATCCAGGTAAAAAAATCAAAAGGAAAAAAAATTGTATAGGTCCTCTGGACGGGTT
>NW_013952444.1:1144463-1154961 GCF_001266775.1 Austrofundulus limnaeus
CCCCCTCCCCTACCCACTTTGATGCATTTTTCAAATTTCGCCTTGKGGCGRAGTTATCTTTTCACAGGGGGGGTAAGTTACACTTTAAAGACCAGTGTGACAAAAATGGCTGAATGGTTTCCATTTGTTCTTCCTCCAGCTCCATCCACCCCCTCGACAGCATTGCCGGACTGCTGGACCTTTCCCTGCTCTACCACCTCTGGATCAGTGCCACCTTCCTCCTCTTCACGTGGTACATCACACTGCTGCTCTTCAGGATTTTTGTCACTGAGGTATGTGCAATGATAAAGGTGTCTTTCGGGTACAGATTGAGTCCGGTATAATTAGAAATGTAATTATGGTGACTGTTGTAATCATTTGTGATTGTTTGTTTATAAGTTGAGGCTTCTTTTTTATTATTTGGCACAATATAGTCTTACTTGGCATGGTAGGTCAGTGAGTGTCTTAGCATCCTGAGGCTTCAAATTTGAGTCCAAGTTGTATCAGGAATGATGCATGAACGATTTGGCAATTGTTCTGGCGAGAGAGCGTGCTGTGGTGGCCCTTTCAGAAGAGAGCAGCTGAAACAAACTTATTATGATCCTACTTGGCATAGTTCCACATAGTCAGGGTTGCACATAAAATTTTGGTCTGGTTCTTAGGGGAGAACCTAGGGTTGTTGCTAGGTGCTCATATTTTCCTTCACTCATTTAACACATTCATCTATAGGGGTGTCAGGGCATCTAACGTCCACCTGTTCTGTTTTATGACTCCTATCAGCTGCAACGTCTCAGGACATCAAGTCAAATCAGTCCACCAAGTTTTTATTTTATTCTTTTTCTCTGCATAAATTTTGTAAACTACCTAAGTGGCTGAGGGGCTGGGTGCATGTCATATAAACATCACAAACTGAACATTTCATGGTTAAATGTCTTAGACTACACATGTCCCTCAGATGGACAACTCCTGTAGTTTGACCTTCTGGATCTTCGGCCTTGGTTAAACCAGCTTTCCACACTCTCCAGTCCAACCAGCAAATATCTGTCTTTCACACAGAGCAAAATAACTTAAAACATACAAATGTTTTATTTGTTAGACTGATTTCTTTTTTAAAAGACTATTTTATTTAAAAAAGATAATATTATTTAGATGGTTTCAGCTCATGTAATTATTTATTCTTCATATTTGATCATTTAATAAATTACATTTATCCCAGAAAAGCTGTGTGGTCCTAAATATAAATAAGTTTAGCACATCAAGAACCTTGTTTTTTTTAAATAAAATTGTGAATGAAATTTCACAATTTCTTGGTAAAAGTTTCCTCATAACCTTGTGTATGAGAGATGTGGGTAAAGCTTAATTCACCTTAAGCTCACTCTTACACACTCACACAGAGTTGGACAGATCTGTTCGATAACATTCTGGACACATTTAATATAAAGTTAGATTTTACAGACCAAAGTCTCTGGTAGTTCAGGAGCAAAGTGCAGGAGATGTCAGGACTGACCCCTGAAGAAACTTGACTCGAGCCGGCCCGCTGCTTCAACCAAACTTGCTCTCACTGAAAGTCCCGCCCTGCTCCGCTCTGATTGGACAAAACAGCTCTGGACTTTGTCTGATTTGTTGAAGGCAGTATCCGTTTAATCCTTATATCAGGGTCCCGCTGTGGCGCACCGAACAACAATCCAGTCACACCAGCGCGGCCGGATTCTTTTTTATTTTTATTTTTTTAAGAAATCAGGTCGCACTCTAGAGCCCTGCTAGCTGTTGTTTTAAAGGGACAGAACAACAGTTTACCATGTCCCATCTGCCAACCCTGCCTGGCACATTACAGCAGCGGTTCTATGTAAACAGGTGATAAACGTGCGTGCTTTATTTGTACACAAAATGCATGTGCTCATGTTTTGTGTTTAGATTTCTAAACAACTTCACGGAGCTAGGAGGTGTATTGTGAATGCTGGCAGATTGAAAATTCTTACTTTCTCTGACTGATCATCAGACTGCAGTGTTACTGTGTAGCACTTTTTTCTATTGAAATCTTACCTGATCTAGTACAAAAACAAGTATTAGTTATAAGAATTTTGTTCCAATGAAAAAAAAAATCCCACTGAGCTAAATTATTGTACCAGAATTTTAAAGTGGCACAGAATGGCTGTCTGTTTTTTTGAACACTGGGGGCAGCAGTGCTGGTGTTTTTTAATAATGATTTGAAAAATCTCAACTTGATTCAATTATCTTAATGAGTTTTATAAAATAAAATGAGACATGTTGCCTTTCATCCACAGGTGTACACTTTTCCTGTGCAGTCGTCCTTTACAGAAGATTCCCACCAGTGTCTTCCCAAAGTTATTACTGAGAAGCAGCCAATGATCTTAAAGGTATATAAACTCCACCTCTAGAGTCAGTTTTTTTGTTTTTACATATCACATTTAATTATCTTGGCTTTTCTTTCCCTAAATGTTAGTTTCTAGCTCTGCAGGACTTGGCACTATTGTCTCAGCACTCTCCATCACGACGCAGCGAAGTCTTCAGTCTCAGTCAGCCAGGTCTGTTGTGATGAAAGTCCACTGTGGTTGTGTTGTTTACAGTAATCAGCATCTTCTTATTAATTTCCTGTTATTCCTTATTTACTCCAAGGTGGGCATCCTCATAATTGGAATGCCATAAGTAAAGAGTGTCTGGCTCTTCTGGCTGATCTGACTCAGAGACTTGTGGCCTATCATGAAACTGTAGCAACCAATGGCAGAGCGAAAACACTGTCCAATGGGAGTGAAAGGAAAATCTCATCTGAAACATCAAGTCTGTTCTTATTTGACTTAAGAATTTCTAATCACTATGTGTGGTTTATTGGGAAGGTGCATTATTTTTACATTGCATAACATTTATTTCAGGTACAGAAGACATGATGAGTCCAAGGCCCACTTTTCTAATGAAAACTCCGACTTCAGTCTTTGCCCGTTCCGTTGGAAGAAGCTCTCAGAGCCCGCTGACAATACCGTTCACTCCTGACCTGGACAGCCCTTTTGCTTCTCCCGCCCTGCGACGTCTCGCTGCGGCACCGGAACAGGGCTCACCATGGCACGGGTCAGTGCAGAGCCCACATGTCATGAGAAAAGCACCAAAACTCTGGTCCACTTCCACAGGTTAGAGAGGGGGGAATCCCCACATATGGTATTGTTCATCTTGTTTGTTTGGTTGTTTGTAGATTTAAAATTAAATGATACATTTTATATTTTTTTATTGTTGTTTTTAAGCAATAGACTTCTGTTTCTCAGCAGATTCCCTTTTCAATGGCAGCCCCGAACCTACCCCAGCATCGGTTCCCAGTCCCAAGAAGGAAGCCACCAAACCAAGTTTTCTGGTTCAGTTTCTTCAGAACAGAAAAGAACAGGTGCTAATACACTGTCATCAAATACTGTTTTGTTTATTTATTTATTTTGTATTTTTTAGCACTTTCCAGACAGAATGCTTTTCACATTTACAAACTCAGGGAGTCAGACAATATTATTTATTATAAATTACTTTTATTACCTTACAGTCACGTTTTATAGATATGAAAATGAGCTTTTAATGCATGCTAAACTAAATCTACCTTTTATTCTGGTTAAGACAGTTTGTCTTGTTTGTTCAGACTTAAATTTGCATCTACGATTTTCAAAGACCACTGTGGGGGGTGATCAGGAACCTGGTTTCAGTTTATGCAGTGTATCATGCCATTGCTGTGTTGGAAGAATACACCCCCTCCTGAATGATGCTCTTAGCTCAGGATTGAGTGTGAAAAGAGTTTTTTTTAATATATTTATAATAATTTTCTCATTCAGGTTAAAAGTTTCTTGGCAAAGCGAGTGCTGATAATGTATTTGTTTACCAAGGTAAGAAAGTGTGGAGCATGTGCATGAACATGAAGGGTCTCCTGCATGCTCCTGTGTGAGAAAGTAGATTTTTATTTGGTTTCAGCAACTTAAACATCCGAGCCATCACTAATTTAGCTCCTGGTTCTTCTTGCAGACATTACTAATGTATTTATTTTCCACCCAGCTAGCATTCACAATGAGCCTTGCTCATTAAAGGCTTAAATTTAACAACTCGTATAACATCTGCTT
Organism: Austrofundulus limnaeus; assembly: GCF_001266775.1. Taxonomy (NCBI): domain Eukaryota; kingdom Metazoa; phylum Chordata; class Actinopteri; order Cyprinodontiformes; family Rivulidae; genus Austrofundulus; species Austrofundulus limnaeus. Next base: position 1,148,546 of record NW_013952444.1, read on the forward strand.
TGGACTTTGATGCTTTTGAAGAAACTTGTTATATAAAGCAAATGTTAGGAACACTTTTCTGATCATATCAAATCTTTCTATTTAGAGCTTGATTTCTATCAACGCTGCATAGAGTGCTTTGCTTCCTGGGTTTATTCATCTTCCTCTGAGTACAAGTGCATGTTGTAGTGAAGCAACACATGTCAAACTAACAACTTCTTAATTTGAGTGAGTCTTTTAAAGAAACTCTGACTAAAAGGCTTTTAGACATTAAAATGCTTTCTGCAACTAAAATGTTTTTGAAGCACAAAATTATTCTAAATTTACCACATTTTGAGTCTGAAATGATGACTGCATTAGGTCATGTTTGACAGTTTCAATAACTACAACTTTTGTCATGTGGGAAAGTCTTCAGTAAAAAGGCAACAACATAAGCAAAATTTTTCATCCTTAAGATGCAGAAACACTTAAACCCCAAACAATTCGTTTTAAAAGGTTTTGCTTCTTGACTTGTATTTCTGGAGCTGGTTGGATAGGTAAACCTGTACTTTACTCTCACCTTCCCGGCTCTTTGATCTTCATCTTGGTGTAGATATCCAGTCATGTCCTTAGTGATCCCTCCTCTTGTTACGCTGCCTTCAGGTTCAAACTGAGACAGCAGACACATTTATCTCCTGTAAGGTCCAGAAACCAGAGTTGTTTCTGCAAACTGATGTCACTTTCCGACTGACAATATAAAATTTACTGCTAATGCTGGTGTTGATCAAACATAAAAGCCTTTTTGGTCAGGGTTCCTTTTTAAAGAACTGTAACAAGCTCACATGGTGTTCTGCAGCTCCCAGAAGCCTCCAGTCAGGCTCTTTTTGCTGACAGTCAGGCTCACATCTGGGCATTGGAAGGTAAGAAGAGATCAAAACTCTTTTTATTAAAATCAAGCACATCATAACAATACAACTAAGATGTTCATAATTTCTTCTTTTAATCTCCCCGCAGGGCTGTCTTATCTTGTTCAAGCCTCCTTCACAGAAGATCAGTTTGGGGTGGTTCAAACTACATTACCCAGCATTCTTAGCTCTATGCTACTCTTACAAGAGGCACGTTATTTTACTGTAAAATGTTTTATATTGAAGATTGCTCCTTATATTTGTCTAACTACTCAGAATTGTTTGTTTTAGACTAATATAATCACGATTTCTAACTATTTTTTCCAACACTCATTTATTTTTAAGCGGTATAAATTAGTGGGCATGCAGCCTAAATTTGACCTTAAAATTTTGTCAAAAAGCTGTTAATTTAGTTCATTTGGAGATGATAGTCTTTGATGCATTCAAATGCTAATAAATAACAGAATCAACACTAGACAGCAGCAAATAACTTAATGTAAATGGTATGTACATCAGCATCAGCTGCATCCTTTTGATTTTCAGGCTGTGGACCGACACTTCAAGCTGCCTCACGCCTCCAGTAAGCCCGTCAGGTCGACCAGCACCATGGGAGACTCCACCTACAAAACACTGCGCTTTGCTCTCAGGGCCACACTCAAGACTGCCCTTTACAGGATAACAACCACGTTTGGAGACCACTTAAAGTAAGCCTGCATGGAATTTCAAATGTTTTCTAATAAAGAAATGTAGTTTACATAGTAAGCATACCATTTGATTTCACTCCTCAGGGCTGTGGAGATGTCTGCAGAGCACCGGAAAAGATTGCAGCAGTTTTTGGAGTACAAGGAGTGAGACTGTTCAGCCTGGCTACAACTCCTTTAGTTTCTTACAGTCTGTGTTTGAACACATGAACTAAAAACGAAACAAGTGAAAACTTCTGGTCTCGTTTTAAATACCAGTACTTGTCTGCATTATGGTGAATTGTTTGACAGGATGGATCTATTACATGCACATGTCACAAACAGGAAGTGCAGCTTGCAGATTCAGACTACAACAGCCTTGTGTTTTGAAGATGAATTAGCTCACTGTTCAAGCAGCTCTTTCAAAAAAGTATTTTTTTTTGTATTATAAGTGAAGACTTTTTAAAATTGTAATATGCAAAGGGCTGCTTGTGCCACTTTTTTTGTTTCATCTTTCAGCAGTTTTATTTTGTACATGAACAAATGGGTTGTGTTGGCATCTGTTTTTATTTTGATGTCTACACTTTCAAAGGTGTTTAAAATCTGTTCTGAAGATGTTTTCATAGATCTAGTCTTTGTTCAGGTCATCTGTCTAACTGTGAATTCAGTTCAGTCAGACTTGTGTTTGAACAAGTTGGGAATGTTTGGCCTTCTGTTCAAGACTAGGCTGTCGTGTGATTTTGGCACAGATTTGATGCAACTGGTTGTGATTTGAAGAGGTTTTTGTCGCTGCTGGTAGGAGTTTAAGTTTCTACTCAAACTTGCTGAATAAAAATATTTTCAATAAATTCTCATCTGTATGACTGTCCAGCTTAATTATACAATCATTTGACTCAACCTGTAGCCACAATAAATTTAATTTAAACCTTTTCTGCTGAACCAAGTCTTGCAACAGTATTTAGAAGGTATGCAAAATGACAGGAGTTACAATGTCAATTTACTCATCAGCCGGTAAGTAGTTATTGTGATAGTGCAACTAAGTCAAAATAAAAAGTTGCTGATTTGGGGTTTTAAGTTAAATTTAAGGGCTAATATTTCTTTAATCCTTACATTTGTATGTGCATTGGGAAGCAACATGTTTTGTATAAAATAAGTGGTCACTGCATTTTTTTTCTGAATTTTTCTTCCAAGTATTCTTAGACATTTAATAGGATTAGGCTACAAACAAAATCTAGTTCTATGTAAGGCCATTTCTACACAATTTCATATTGCAAACAAAACCCAATTTAAACTATTCTGAGATGATTATCAACTACAACAGACAAAACCAAGTAAACAAATCAACCAGCAAATTGTAATAGTTGAATTTTTTTTAGGTAAATCACTTTAGATCCAACCAGGAAAATAAACTGATTTAATTTACATTAAAAGCAGCCCTATGTTCTGTCAGTAATCACAACTCATTGATTCAAAGACGGCATATTAAAACGTGGAGTTTTCACTCGTACGTTAAAGAACTAGTCTATTGTAAATGACCACAATCAGACCAGATTAAGGCCATAAAACGACAACATGAAGAGCTTTCTTTTTTCTTTTTTTTTGTTTATTGCACAAATTGTACATATTTCCAACTGATTTTGTAGAACGTAATATTAGGCAGTGGTGGGAAAAAACAGCTGATCAAAAGCCTCAATTGTTATCTATACAAGATGCCAAAAACAGCTAGTAGGAAAACCTGGGTGTAACAGTTTCAAATGATAAATTACCAGGTAATGATTTTTTTTTTAAAGGAAACGTTTTACCTGCTTGAACAAGGAGTAGAATCAAAACTGCATGAACTGAAATGGCAGCTGGTCTGTTGATCACAGCGATGTTAAGGAAAGAAAAATGCAAACGGGCATGTGAACTTTGTTTTCCTCTGGATTTTAAAAGTATTTTGTCCGTGTACAGTATAGAATATAAATCTCTGCATCAATACCAATCAAATGTTGTGACATCTTTTTCTTTAAGTCAAACAGCATCCGCTATTTTTTACAGTTCTAATATATATTTATATATGTACATATAAATTCAACTAACTACAGTTCTCATAGAAAATGAGAAAAGCTGGACTTTTTCGCTCTCACACAAAAAAAAACAAAACTGTCAAGCACACTGACCCCGCTGCCCTCTGTTCTCATTTAACCAGTGTTTAACACAGCAGAGGTCAAGTGCTGACAGCAAAAACCCACCTGGCTCAAGCACTTGTCCCAAAAATGTCACTTATTTTAGATATTTGCTTCATTGCCAACAGTCTTACAATCTGACTTCTAGACTTGTGGCAAAAAACAAAACAAAAACAAAACAAAGTAAACAATCCAAAATAGATAACTCCAATCTTTCTCGGGTCAAAGGCAGTGTTTCAAATGTGATTGATCCAGGTCTGGTCTGACCCCTAAAAAAATACGAAATAAATGAAAACAGCTTCCCAACAGAGCTGAGAATTATTCCTTTCCCATTCACGAGCTGAATACTATCTACCTCTTAATTTTTATGTTCACCGAGAGCTGAAACAAATAATTCTTGTCAAAAATGTGTTTTTTTTTTTAATTTAGGGAGGAAGGAAAAAAAAAGAAGAAAAGTAAAAATGGAGGACAGGGCTGGTGGAAGCAAAGGAAACCACAACTCCTCAGACAAAAACAAAACACTCGAGTGAAAAATATCTCACCTCAAGTAACAAAACAAAACCAAAATAAAAAAAAAGGAAAAGTTCACTACGAATTTTCCGATAAATACAACGGCTCCTCCCCCGACATCAAACACGGTGCACGTTTTGTCTGTGTCCCACACGAAAGCATCCCTGATTCAAAGTGCACACAACAATGACGGAAAGAGGAGGGGCCTGTGTTGGGTGATGCAGCATGTAGAGGTGCTCTGGGATCAAACATTGAAATTACACAACTGGTGTCTGAAGCTGCTCCAAAAACATAATAATAATAATAATAAAAAAAGATTGGAGCAAAGGAGCTCTAGGCTTTCCTGCACACATTTCAAATCTTAAAGAGGGAACAGTTTGAACATAGAAGCCTACACGATCCCTCGCCACTAAACCCATCTTCATCCACACAGAGCAAGAGTGGCACCGACATAGAAGGGAGGGTCTGCTGGTGATTTAAAGCTCACTACAGATTGCCGAAAAATTGGAGGTACTTGCTGCCGAACACACGTAGCATGTCATTTCAGGTCTATGCAGAGAATGTCAATAGATGGGCAAGCAGGGGCCTCCAAATTAGGGAAGTGTTCACCTCTCAGGAAAAAAAAAAGAACAATTAGAAAGCTGGAAGTGTTGCAGTCTCCAGTTGCACACTCGTCAGCGCTGGGAAAGCCAGGAGCCAAACATCTCAGTCCCTCTGCTTCAACAGTATGTTTACAGAAAAGTTTTTTCTCTTTTTTTTTATTTTTGTGTGTGTAAAAGAGTCTGTGGCTCATCCGTGTCTGAGTGTGCCAGTGTGTCGATAATGCTTGCTCGTGAGCATCAATTCAAGGGCAATAAAGTGTGTGTATATCTGTATATGTATGTGTGCGTATGTGTGTTTGTTCGTGTGGCTCAAGATGACATGCACTGGACGTGGTCAGGACCCCCCTCCTCTTCGTCGGAGGAGTCTGGAGAGCTCCAGGACTCGTCAGTGTCCTCATCTGCTCCTTCACGGCGAGTCTGGATTACGACAGAGGAACGCGTGAATGTTTTCTGCCACCTTTTTTTTTTCCATTTTACAACCTCATACCTTAATTTAGTGAAACTACGTTTTTATACATTCTTGTCTTGATTAGCTCACCCTCTGTGGTCTTCGGTTCCTCATGTGTCTCATCAGGAACCACAGCAGCTGGGTGTCATATTGGTCGCCGTGGCGCAAGCTGTCGTCATCCCGCTCCCGTTTGTTTTTCTTCATCACCTTCAGAAACACAACAAAATGTTTGCTGCATGAATAAAGAAATACCAAGTGCAATAAGAGCAATAGAGAAGACACCGCATGTCAAAAAGTTAAGGTTGTGAAACTACAAATCACAGTTTTTACATTAGGAAGGTCGTGTTTATAGAGAGGTGTACAGCTTGCATCTCAACAAAATGTTGTTAATGTCACATTCTTTAGTTTTGTGAGTCAATTATATCCTGAGAGAAAAAAAAAGATCTTTACAAAAGAAGTCAGGGACAAGTACCTCTTTTAGGCCCTTGAGTCCTGTGGGGGTTTCAGCTGTGGGGGCCCACAGTTTGATATCATGGTCCAACCCACTGGTGGCCATACCTGGCAGATGGGGATGTGGTTCCAGGCAATTCACCTGGAATAACAAAAAGTAGAAAAAACCCTAAACAACAGACAATACAACACTGCAGAAACCCATCATGAAATGTAAACTCAAGACTGGTTGGGAAATAAAAATAGCTGAAACCTTAGACCACATTTTAGAGAGGTTTTACTATTTTTCTGATTTTTGAAAAGAATAATATCCATGTAAAACCTGAAAAAATAAAATACTGAAACTACCTAAAATACACCATTTGTCCTAATGCAGGGGTCTGCAACCTGCGGCTCTGGGGCCACATGCGGCTTGTTGAAGCTTCGACCAAAGCTAAAATAAGATTTAATTTTGGGGGTTTTATATTCACAACAGAAACAGCTAGCTTTTCCATTTTTCCTGTCAGTTTATTTGCAAATATATGATCAATACTACTAATACAAAGACTGAAACATGTTGATTATGCTAATAGCCTGTTAGCCACGTTTTTCTCTCAAATTTGTCGAGGTAACCTTTAAAGACCTTTAAGACTAGATAACAAAAAATTAGAAAAGAAAAAAAGTTCAGTTATTTTTTTAAATTAAATTAAGCATTAACT
>NW_013952444.1:1157076-1169707 GCF_001266775.1 Austrofundulus limnaeus
CAGTGAAATATATTTATGTTTGTGGTTGTAATGTGACAAAATATGGAAAAGTTCAAGGGGTATGAATACTTTTGCAAACCACTGTATTTTTAGTTTTATAATGTCACCCTCACTGACGAAAAGGCCCCAATTCAACAAACTTGAAGTGGCCCACAGGCCACCAGTTGATAATCACAGTTGTTGCATGTTTTGCGGCTCCGGACACATTTTGCAGCATAGTCTCTTGTTTGTAAACCTTTTTTGTCTGAGCTCCACAAGTAAATTATGACAAACTTTTATCTAACATTTCCTCACTTCAATGGACTGAAACTCCCTTAAAACCACTAGACCTAAAAATGTATGTTTTTCAAAAAATTCCAAGTGATTGCAACATTCGGTCACACATTCCCAGCCCCACTTACCACTCCTCCTCTGTCCCCCTCCATAAACTGGACAATGCGAGCAGAGTTCTTGTCCCACAGGTAGATGTGACCGCAGTCACTGCCGCTGACCACAAACTCGCTGCATGGACCGTAGAAGTTCACACCCTTTACTGAAAAAACAGCAGAGTCCGAGTTAACAAAAACTCAAAATGACACTATTATTAATCTAAAGTCTGCAGAGTAAGGGCCTTACCTGTGGCATTATTGCGATGTCCCTTATATCTCCTGCGATAGTCTGCCCCATCACTGTGGTTTGCATCAAACAGGTAGATGTCTTCATCATTATAAGTAGCAAGGAGTTCTAAAAAGACAGAAAGCATGAAACGGGTTTTAAAATTTCCCTTTAGCGCCATGAAGCCAGAAATTGTCCTGGACATTCAACTATTAGACAGCTGAGCTTATTGAGGGACATCGATTTGACTCACTGACATAAGAGGGGGAAAAGGCTGAAATTTTAAATCGATACACAAAGTAAACATCATCTAGAGATCTCACAGTTTTCAACATCCTCTAAAACCTGCCACCAACTGTGGAAGTGAACACACCTGTGCCGTTGTGGCTGTACACAAGACAGGTTATGTTCGTTTTCGACTCGCTGGAAACCAGATGTGAGGGACAAAACTTTTTCAGTACGCCGTTGTTCTCATTTTCATCAATCTTCCTCTGGTCGTAGATCCTGAAGAAAGCAAGATAAAACAAAAGTGATTAAAAAAAAAACATTCAAATGCCACACGCTTGGTTTTACACAGAAACTGCAGCAGAGTTCATACCTTACATACTGATCTCTCCCACCTACAGCAAACTGGTGTGTTTTGGCTGGGTTGACAAAGATAGTGTATAGACCAACTTTTTTTTCTCCTTCCTTCACAACCACCAGTTTACTGTCATAAAGAAAAACAAAATACTTTAAGAGTTTAAATTGAAGAAAACATAAAAACACAAGAAAACAACGATGGTATAAATAGGTATTTTCTAATATCTAGAAATGGCAAAAGGAGAACTATAACGAAGAGGAGTTTAAAAACCCTGTTAGTCATTTTGAGTTTGGGGAAATACTTAAGCTCAAACTATAAAAAGCTAAATTGTCAGCATTAACTTTTCCTTTAGCTCATTCAGTTTGTCAAAAATAAAAAAAAGGATGTTATCAAAAATACGTTCAAAATAAATGCACCATATGAAACGGAACAGTTTAGTAGGGGTGCAACAGTACATGTACCTGTATCGAATCGTATCGAACAGTACTTTAGGTTCAATACACACTTGTATCGAACAATACAGATTTTTAAAATTAATTTCATCAACTTGTCTTCTGAAGATGCTCTGTGTTGAAGGATCAGTGGATCTGTGTTCGACTACTCCACCTAGGCTGCATTTTTGAGCACAGATCCACTGAGAAACTTGCTGTTTCAGCAACATTTAATTTAAAACTGTACTTTTGAGGTTAAACAACTGTTCATAATTAATTTAAATAAATTACAAGTTAAAACGGGCATGGAAATTTCTCTTTTTTGTATCGAGAAAATATCGAACCGTGAGACTAAAGTATCGAACCGAATCGTGAATTTTCTATATCGTTGCACCCCTACTGTTTAGATATGTGACAATTGCATGAGTGAATGAGGAAAAAGAAATGGCAGCTGCATTTGTTTCATCAAAGATAATTATGAAACAACAAAGTTAAATTTAATATGTGTGCCTGAATGCACAGAATCCTTTGAGTCTGCCAAAATAACAATATACAAAGTAAATTTCTGATAAAAATGTACTTTTTAACTAGGTTTTATAATGATTTTAGCATGAAAACTTGACTCAAATAAAGCTTTAAAGGAAACATGCTTTTAAATCCCTTTTCACATTTAAATCATTCAGTTGGGGTCTATATCAGGTGGTTTGGTCTGAGCTCCTCCTTATTGTAACTCCACAAGCCTCTCTCTTTTCTGAAGTGTCTCATATCAACTCGTTTTAAGGCTGTCTCTTTAAATCCAAACGAGGCGCTTCACTCCCCGCCCCCTTCCACCTCTAGAGCGGTGCATTCTAGTTTGATAGAGTTTTTTTTAATATTATTAAAAAAGGATGATTTATTTCTGACCACAAGTTTTGCCCTACATAGACCCAACATGAAAGGACTTACTTGGCAGGACGATCCATACGCAGGTCGATACCAAACACCACAGCGTCTTCTCCAGCTGACAGAAACGAACAGGGCGAGTCTGGGTCCAGAGCCAGCTGATTAAAATAATAATAATAATCTCATGAGAGACTATACAGTAATGTGCAAAAGTCTTGAGCTACCCCTCATTTTTTTAAAAATTCATTGAACACATTTTCTAATTTTTGAGCAAACACGCTCACCTTGTGCGCCGCTCCTTTATGCTGCGCCACCCGCTTTGTGTTCTTGCACCGCTGCGTGGCAGAGAGCTCAGCCACCCTGATCTGACCGTCACGGGCGCACATGGCCAAGGTGGAGTCCCCACTGTGAGGCAGAAACTTTGCCTGTGGAAACCAAGTTCACAGAGAATACTTATCTTGCAAAACACATTTTCATTCTCTGTTTTCAGTTTTTATCATTTTGGATTTTAAAATAAAAACAATTTCTTCATCTCCTGTTTTTTTCCAATTCTAGTTGCAAAGATTTTATAAAGCATAAATGGGGAAAAAGGACTTATTTGCCCCAGGTTCTAAGGATTTTTCATTGCCAAAACATTACATATTTTATTTGCCCATTTATCAGGTAGAGGGAGATTTGATATATAAAGTTTAGTATCTTCATTTTTTTTCCTTGATCACCGTAATTGACAAAAACTTAACTCTAGGAAAAGAATTCTTAAAATAATCATCACTACCTGGAAGACATTACTCTTGTGTCCGCTGTCAAACTCCAGCTCGGCACGGCGGACGGCCCAGTCCCAGATCACCACTCGCAGGTCGTCGCTGCCCGATGCCAAGCGTGTGCCAGACGGGTTGAAGTGCAACGTGTTGACACAACCCGTGTGCCTCTCCAGGCGCCCCTGGAGCTCCAGCCTCTGCACGAGGCCACGGGAGCCACACACGCGCCTGACGAACTGGTGGGAGTTCCGACCGATCTCCCTGGAGCGCAGCGAGGGCACGGCCTGCCACACGGGGCCACGCAGGTCGTGGAGCTCTGCTCCCAGCCAGGACTCCATAGCCTCTTCGTCATCCTCGTCGTCGTCATACTTTTGATCCCCTTCGTCATCGTCGTCGTCGTCGTCATCCTCCGAGCTAGAGGAGTGGTTGGTGCCACCGCCGGGTCTGTTTCTCTTCCGAGCTGCCCTTTTCGCACCATCTTTCTCTTTGGCTCTCTCACTCTCTCTGTCACCATCCTCAGTTAAAGAAAACAGTCCACTGCCATCCATGCTGTCTGTATCTTCGTCCTCATCTTCCCCTCTGTTTGTCCCCCTTTCCCCTTCCACATCTGGCATAGGTTTGTCTCCAGATGTCTCTGTTGTTTCTTTGGGAGCTGAAAATTAAGAGGAAATGGCAAAATGTTAATTTCGGGACAGTAAAGATACACGGAGGAAAACATTGAAATTAAAATATGCAAGGGATAAAAATACAATTCACTGCATCATGATTTTTATAAAGCCTTTAATAATAATTAAATACTATATTTTAAAATAAAGCTTGGTTTTAACAGTTTCACACAATCCTGGTAACAATTTGATCAACAAAAAGAAGTTTACCGTCTTCAGAGGAAGACTGTGTTTGTCCCTCTTTGCTTCCAGAAGCATCCTCCTCTTTGTGTTGATCTTCTCCAGGCTCCTTGTCTTCGGAGCCACCTAATAAACCCAAACATTCTTGATGACGAGCTCTCAAATATATATAAAAAAATACTATGAAACTTTTACAGCTACATTATCTAGCACTGAAACTTTACCATTAAGCACAGGGGATTTGCCGTCATTCTCTGCCATTCTTCTGTCGCTTAGTCCTGCGTCGTCCCAAAGTAGAAACTACAAGGTTGTTTTTTTACACACACACACACACACACACACACACACACACACACACACACACACACACACACACACNCACACACACACACACACACACACACACACACACACACACAAAGAAGTTCACTTATTGGCCAACCACACGAGCAAAACAAAGTGACCTGACATAAACTGCGCAGTGTAGAACAGCTAGGTAACCTAGCTGTTAAACTAGCTGTCAGGCTAATAATATGATATTTACATCGCAGTTTCTAAAGTCGTAAAATAACTCTCCTGTTGGCCGATTCAGTGGCCCCACAGTCTTATTTGTGGTGTCCAAAACTGTCCTCTGCAAAACTGCGTCTGCTCAATTACGCGACGCTGGTTTTATAGAGTTAAAGCTACCTAGCATACCATGTGTAGCTAACAATAACAAAAAAAACGAAACTAAAACACACACAGCTGTTTAGTTCTGCTAAACAAGCTGCTTTTCTAAATACACACAAGTGTTGTTTTCGATTGCTAACTAGCAAGGCTAGCGTTACCTCTACTCGAAGGCCCGACGAGGCGTACTTCTTAGTTTAGTCCTAATCTTTATTGCAGATTTGTTTCCCCCACCTCACCGCTCAGCGAACGAGCTAAGTGCCTCAACTAGGACTTCTCTGACGGGAAACACTCGACATGGGCACGGCGTGCATGAAGCTTTTTGTTGTTTTCTTTGTAAAAAGTACAATCCGAGCTAGCTGCGCTCACTCACACAAGGTTGTCTGCTCTGTTTATGTTTTGACGGTCCGTCTTTTTTTTTTTTTTGGTTCTATTTCCGGTGTGTAGAGCTCGCCCGTTTTGCGCATTTATTTATTTATATTTTCAACCGGAAGTTCGCAAAATGCAACAACAACAATAATAAAAGTAATATTAAAATTATTATTAACATTTTTCGTATTGGTTTAATCCTTAATTTCATTCATATTTGAAACAAAAAAGTCAAACAGCAAAATAAAACTAAATGAAAAATTTAACATTAATATTAGAAAAAAAAATTCTACACTCTAGCTAAATAAATTGAGCAAAACACTAGCCAAAAAAATGTTAAAATGCTAGCTAAAAGGCAAAAAGTAGCAAAAGACTAACTAAAAGTAGCAAAAAGATACAAGACAGTAACAACTAATGTAATGGTTAAAAGTAGCTAAGGCTATATAGCTAAAGTATATAATACACAAGCTAAATGTAGCTAAAGGCTAGCTAAAAGCTTAAAATAGCCAAAATGCTGAAGCTAAAGTAGGCTTGGAAGGCAAAAATAGTACAATGAACAACAAATTTCAAAGGATAAAACAATGTTTTTGAAGGAACTGAAGAGATATGAGCACATTTTGTTTAAAAAATACAGCAAATTCATGTACAAGTATAAAAAGTTACAAAACCAAAATACACAACACCAACTTATTTTGAAAGTTTGGACTTATTGATCTGTTTTGGTTTAGTTGTTTGTTTGGACCAGTTTGAATCAGGAGATCCTCCTTTTCACTTGAAACGTTTATCTTCACTTGTAAAACGTGAAAGGAGCCACAAGTGCACTGAAAATATCACAAGGAAACAAAATTAAATTAAAAATAGTTTGAACTGTAAGATCATACACTTCAGCAGGATGTGGTCAAAGGTTGCACCTCGTTTGTAATTGGGCTTTAATGGTAGAGATTCCCAAACAACCTTTATTAATCATAATTATTAAAACAATTAACATGTAATCAGCTAAGGATTTGTTAGACAGACGACTAGAAGGCCAGTTAAATTACCAGTTCAGCTGGTGAACAAAGTCTCATTTACTTCAGAATTTGCATCACCTATATGCAGAGTAAAGATGCAAACAAATAAATGTATATAGATGCTTGTTTTATTATTTTATCGTTTCTTACATTCCTAAGTTTATTTTTTAAAAGTTTTCAGCATAGCCTTTGTGCACAATGAAGTTCATGAACCTGATCGGAGTCTCCAGAAACATCTGGCTGTCTGACTTCAGCTGTGACGTGACGACCCTTTGGCTTCCTTCCTGTGTTTATATCAGAGGCTCTTCAGCAGTGACTGCTGCTGGACGATGACTTTCTCTGTTAGATATCTTTATCCCTCGCCATCTCATGACAGTCAAACATAAAGATGACAGCTTCCCAGAAAACATGCCGCAAAGATTAGTCACCTTCATGGGATATTAGTAGGCCTAATGAATGAGAAACTAGGAGGGAACCATTTCCTTTGCACATACCAAAATCTGTGCTAAATGCACCACAATGTTCTTATATTGATGGCTTATTTCACCTTGAATTAAAAATTTGTTAGCAAAATTTGTGCCATGATGCCACCTGGCATGTTTGTTTATACAGAAACAGCCAAAGTGACTGAAAATAGGTCAAACATTATTTGTACACAGAATAAGACCAGCCTAATAGGTCAGTCATGTGACTTGTCATGGTGGTCGAGCGGTCATGGAGGTGGGACCCACACGGGAACAATGATGAAAACTTAGATTGAACTCAGATGAAGTTTTTTTTTTAATGGTGGCACCAGCCCACAAATGAATCACCAAACATTTCATTACATTGGTTTGTTTACAGGTGGATCTATATTGGGGGAAAAACCATTTCCAGGGGAAAAGAAAATAAGACAACCTGCAAAAAATACGAAAAATATAACTTAAATGCATGCATTAAATACAAATAAAATAACAATACAAATATTTACAAACAAATAAACTGAATATGGTTCATTTGAATCCAATAATTACTTTAGACTTAACATAAAAAGTACTGTTTTGCCAAAACACCCCCCATTTAACCATTACTGTTATGGTACGGTCCCAGAACCAATAAGTAATGCCCAAACCCCCAGGGAATATTTTGTCTGTGCACACCTGTTGGAAAATAGACAATGACTGAGGTAAGTATCTGCAAACAATGAACATTATAGTTTAGTCATTTTAACTGATGCTTTGTTGTGATTACAATTTAAATCAACAACTTAAGGAAACACTGAAACACAAAAAAGGTAAAGCTACCAATTATTGTTTAAAAGAACGTCCATCATTAAACAGAGGTGGAGGCCTCCGTTTTCAGTTGTCCCCCTCTTACAGTGCAGCTATTGCCAGTATCACTCCACCCCCTGTTAACAATARGTGTTAATTAGGTGTCAACGATAGCCATGTGATGTGAGTATCAGTCACATGGAGGCAGTGCTTAAAAGCCTGAATTTTGCCTGAAACTCTCAGACTGAAGAAGTCTCTTGGAGGAGAGACGAAACGTTTCATTAGAGAAGAACCCGTCCAGAAGACCTATACAATTTTTTTCTTTTTGATTTTTTTACCTGGATTACTGAGATGCAACAGGACATAGTTTGTTTACCTTTACAAAAGGAATGTCAATAAGAGGCCTGCCAAAGTAAAACAGTTTAAACTCAATGACTGTGTTATTTAATTTATCAATGCAATTGTGTTTTTTACTGCCAATTAAACAACTTAAACATAAATGTAACAGTGACTCATTGTCACATGACTCCAGCTTCCAGCAGTTTTAGCAGATTCAGCCATGTGCTTTGTTTACATTGAGTGTGGACCTGCATTTCAATGTTGCACTAGATATATCTGGAAAGCCATGCTTAACTCTTAAAACGGCACTATTTGATAACATGTTTCATTTTTTTCATGTATGATTTCAGTTTTATATCTTTTAAAGGAGGTTATTGCCAACAAATTAGTGATATTTATTGCTTCCGGGTTGTGAGGAATCACAAACTGTTAAACTAAATATATCATTAAATATTGTTCTGATTTTAGAAATCGGATGAGATGTGCCTTTGCTTTTATCTTTATGTAAAAAAAACAACAACAAAGCATTGGACAATAATTTAGCAGCTTTCTGATGACAGTTAAAATAGTTTGTGTCTTGAAAGAAACAGTTTGCAGCACTTATTTTGGTAAATTCTGCAAGAGATGTTCAACACGACCTCGGCGAAAACACAGGAGGAGGAAGGGGAAGTTCAGTCAGACAGGGGGGTTTCACATCATGTGCGCAGGAGGGAGGCAGTTTTCATAAAGCTGCAGTCGTCCCCCCACCCACAGTCAGGCGGTGCTGGGGTCTGGAGCGCAGCGCGCAGCTCAGGGAGCGGCTTCTGCCATGACTTAAAACAAGCTCCAAGTTGGTACGTTTCTGCTCCCGGCCAGCTGTTCACATCTGCAGCGGAGATGGAGTACTGGAGGCAGTGTGCGGTGTGGCTGATCGGCTGCAACGTGCTGCCGGCGAACCACCGCGTCACGGCGGACACGGCGCAGGTGTTCGACCTGGCGCAGACCCTGCGGGACGGGGTCCTGCTGTGCCAGCTGCTCAACAACCTGCGACCCGACACCATCAACCTGAAGGAGATCAACCTCAGGCCGCAGATGTCACAGGTACACCTGTCAGCTCAAAAAAAGCTGCTCACGTTCAGGCGTTAATGCCAATTTAATGCGCATTATTATTATTTTTTGTTTATTTTTGCATAAACAAGTGGTTCTGTTCTGCACTAACCAATGACTCATGTCTGGTTTGTGAAGGATCAAGAAGATCAACAAAACAAACCCAAACTGAATTCCAGTTTGCAAGGTTCATGTTGGCACATGCATCTCCAGCAAAAAAAGTAACACTCATACACTGTTAAAGTTAAAAAGTCTATTTGGGATTTTCTTTCTTCCTCTGTTGCTGTGATTTTAGTTTTGACTCTTAAATTGTGAAGACTTATTGACACTAAAAACTGCTGGGTTTAAAGCAACACAGTTTGTAACTCAGCTGTGGGTAAACTTTGGCTTGAGCAGGTTTAAACCTAACTGGGTTGGGTAATCCGTTTGACCCATTTTGTTCAGTTTTCAACATTAAGTTGAAATTTGCTGAATTAGAGTTACTAAAATTTGAAGTTATAAAGAACAGTTCATTAGGTTGGAGCTAGTTAGCTGGTGCTAACCCGGGTTAGAGTCAGCTTACTGCACAAACTAATGTTATTTGAGGAACCTTATTTTCATCTTCTTGCAAGTTGTTTTAGCATCTCTCTGTAGCTGTACCAAACCCGAGGTCCAGTCAGTTTTGATATAAACTGTAAAACATGAGTCATTTAACCCAACTACTGGGGTTTAACATTTTGAACTAATAATTGGTAAAACCACAGCAGAGTGTTATCAAACTAACCCAGCAGTTTTTAGTGTGTATCAGAGTCCAGGAACTGCTTTTGCACTTTGCCAGAGTCACTAAAATCCATACAAAATAACTTCATTTATAATAATTAGGATAATTTAATTAAATAACATTTATAATAAGAAAAATACACTTTTAGTGCTTTCATTTTTTTATTTTAACTCCCCAAATTGCAAATTGAAGGTCTCACATGAGTCATGCTGGATTTCCCTCAGCCTGAGAAACTCAGTAACTCTTCTCGCCGCCACTGGAGAGATCTGATAAAATCCTGACTTTGATCCGCCCGTTGGTCAGGAAACTTACAATTTGGGATTGAAATTGAAGCCAAATAACTAACTAAAATAGTTGGACATTAGGTGACTTATTCTTTTCCCGTTTCCTCTAAAACAGCCTTTTAATATATTTTTTTCTTTTGTTTGGTTTCAATCACTTATTCCCAGAAATAATGTTCAGATGAACTAAAACAAAACAAAGGTAGATGTAACTGAAGCAGATGTGCGACAGGATGAGTAGTTGAGGCTTCCAAAATATTCACTAATAATTTCAAACGTCTGTTTGAGCAAGACTTCCTGTGCACCATGCGTGCACAAGAGATTATATCTTATGTGCTTTTTTTAAGAATTCGACAATCCCGTACTATTAAAGGACCCTCTGTTTGGACACAATTGAAGGACTAGATGTAAAATAACAAGTCTTCTTCAAAGATTCCTCCATTTAAAAAATGTTCACACAAACTGCCACACATAATGTTTTATTATAATTTTTTTGCCTTAATTTTTTTTAAGGGGGGAACTTTATGCTTGCATGATCAGATTAGTGTTTATGAATTGCAGTGGTCAGTCTGCTCCGTCAGTGGAGTCTTCTTGTCTTTTATCTTCTTTACATGAAAGCAAGTCTGGAGTATAACAGGCCAAACAATGGAGTCTCATGGCCTGCAGCTGTAGGCCATATGAGTACGACCAAGAAAGCCATGTGTGTCAGTGAGCTCCAGATTTGTAAGTGGCATTTTCATTGTCCCCTGCTAAGCTATGATCTTAATGGAAACAGGGGCTTGAAGGGAATAACTCAGAGGGCAGGAACGCAGCGTGCTTTTGCCAAAAACGTGGCATGTTCTGCCAAACATTTTGAACCTTGTTGCAAATTCCAATCTATAGATTATAAGTGAAATCGTGCCAACTATTTTATCTGCGTTTTGTCCCTGAAAGGACAATTTCTAGTATTTCTGATGCTGCTAAATTAAAAAAAAAGCTTAATCATGAAAATAAAATATACCAAGATGCAAGGTTTTCAGAGGTAATCCGAGTCCAGAGATGACATGCTTTGTTCTACCAATATGTGAAAAAGAAAGTGTGCGTCGGAGACGTGACTGGATTCAGAAGTAAGAGGCTGCTGCTGCTGGTGCTGCTGGTGCACAGCCATCATGTTCAGGCACTTCCTCTGCAGACTAACACGGCCCCAGGGGCCGATGGGGGCGATTACAGGCGTCTCCACGATGAGCTGATGAGATTAAAAAGTAGCCTATCTGTTTCTGAGAATCTGCATAAAACTCAGTTTTTGCTGCAATGTGTCACTTAATCACTATTTAGATAAGTCATTTAATATTTGTTTGAAAACTCACATAGGCATTTTTTTTTACAAGTCCAACTTCTACTGCAAATCCCAGCCCAACACCAGCGGCTTGTTGTCTGTCACAGACCTGTGTGTTTGTCACAGAGAAGTGACACCAGAACAGAAGGTGGAAGGTTTGGTTTCTCACGGCTAAACTTTTACATTTCACTTTCAGTTTTCAGGGCTTGCGCCTCACCTTCACTGTTTTAAACATAATGCTTGTATAGTATAGCAGCATTACTTTACTGATTGTAAACCCAAATGTAATGTTTTCTCTTCTAATTGGTTTGTTGGTCTGTGTTCAAACAGATGCTCTGATTTTAATTGCAAGAATTTGTTTTTTTTTAAAGTTCAGTTTGTTTTTGTTAGTCACAAAGTTAAATAAGCCTCAGTTTACTGGACTGTTGTAAGTGCTTATCAGAATCTAAGTTTTTAATGAATTCAAGTTTTTATTATGTTTTGGTTTTGGAGCATGATCATTTATGTGTTTGTGCTTACATACATATTAGCATTTATTTGAAAACGAAGTATTCTGTATGCAGTGGTGGGCACAGTTCCCCTAAAGCACAAAAGCACTAATAAGGGAACTAATTTCTTGATTAGTGCTTTAGGGATTTTGCTATTTTTAAAAATTCATTAGTGGATTAGCACTTGCTAAATTTATAGGCTAAATTTAGAAGCACTAACTGAAGTCTTTAAATGTTATTTATCAACATTATTGTTTACAGTTGAAGGTGAAAGCTGTCAAACATTTTGTTCATTTTTGCGTGCCACTTATCTACAAGGTTACATGTCAAATCAAGGCCAGCGGGCCAAATGTGGCCTGTGGGTGACTCCAATTTGGCCCACCAAGGGCAGTAAGTGACAATATTCTGCACACAGTAAACATTGTCTCATGTTGACTTTGAGGAATTTTTCATGTGTCAGCTGGATTATATTAGTGCTTTAGAATTAGCTTTTGCTAAAATTTTCAGTGTGTTAGTGCTTTAGAATTAGGGGACCTAAATATTTGAGTTAGTGCTTTAGGGTTAGTGCAACTAATATTTAGATTAGTGCTGCCCACCACTGTGGCAATACAAATGCAAACATGCTTTTATTAGCATTACCATTGAATATAGTTTGCATTTTGTATAATTTTTATTCTAAGAGACGTCGTCTTTGATCATAGATGTATTTTTGATGTTCTGTTTCTCCTTCCTACACACAGCTGTGGGAACGTGCTTCACTTGTGGTGTGCTGAGATAAAAGTAACGACACAAAGAAACAAAACTGCACTTCTGACCAAAACTGTTGACAAAATAAAACTATGTGAAATAATTGTGTTTTAAGCTGTTTTAACTCATTAATATCAAAGTAGGATGAAAATTTAAATATTTTCTTTCTTTCTTTCTTTCTTTCTTTCTTTCTTTCTTTCTTTCTTTCTTTCTTTCTTTCTTTCTTT
>NW_013952444.1:1169807-1172907 GCF_001266775.1 Austrofundulus limnaeus
AGCATATACAAACACCTGGTTTATTGAGATGCATGAGGACAAACATCACTAATAATGTTATTTACAACTACAATATTTCATTGTAATTTATTTTCACAAAATCCAACTACACACGTTAATGTTGGTTTGCAGAAGTCCAAACTAATAATAACTGAAGCTTTCATGTTTATTACAGAGTACACTGTTTCCTTTTTGTAATGTTAAATGTTAAAGCAAGAATCAAATCGAAAGTAGCGCTAAAAATATCACTTCATATTTATCAAGAGCCTTATTTTACAACGTTTTACAACTTAAGACTTGAGTAAATGTAATTTGTAAACGGAATTATTTTAAATTTTCGTCTAACATAAATATAAAACAGTGAATGTAATGTGGTCTAAGTGCAGCTCTATGAAATCACTGTCATCATCATCATCACACAATCTTTTTTTTTTTCTTCTCTCTGCAGTTCTTGTGCTTGAAGAACATTAGAACTTTTCTGAATTGTTGCTGTGACGTTTTTGGGATGAAGAAAAGTGATTTATTTGAGGCTTTTGACCTCTTTGATGTTCGAGACTTTGGAAAGGTACGTCAAACATTCTTCATTCTACTTTTCTGCCACTGCTTTGTTTATTTCTTGTACGACAAGCTCAGTTTAGTTCAAACTATTCATTTCACCTCGCATTTCTTTATCATGCCACAGTGATTTATAAAAATCTGCCTTTTTTATGTGTTTTAAATTTTACCTGTAGTTCTCACCACATTTTAAAGGTATTCTGAAGGTACACATTGTTGGTGGTATTGCTTTCTGGCTTTGTGTTGTGATTGTTTCTCCTAAAAAATCTTATCATAGACAAATAAAAACAAAAAAGGACAGAATACAATAAAAACCTTTACTTCAGTCATATTTTAGGGCAGAAATAATTAACCGGTGGTCTGCGGGCGACATCTGCAGGAGACTTTAGTCTGGCTCGCCAATGAACCCCTCTAAATCCTAAATATTTTCAGTTAACTTAAAAGAAATATAAATTTTAAACCAATTGTAAACTTAAAACTACTACAAAAAAACAAATGAATAAAAGGTAAAGATAATAATACTTGTCTTGTTACACTCGGAAGTGTTTAACCTACCATTAATGGGCAATGTCCCCCAACCTATCATTAAAGATGTCCGGCCCTTGAGCTGTTGGCTTTGAGTAACTGTGACCCCCTGATTAATGAAGTTGAAAAGCCCTGTGTTAGGGGACACAGTCCAACTGTCATAACTAAATCTGTAAAGAAAGAACAACTCAGACCAGAATAAGACATTGTTTTCCTCTAAAAGTTAAATTTGAGGAAGCAGAAGCACATCTTCATAATGTGAGCAGTATTTACCAGCAGTAATTCGGCAGTTATAGATTATATTTGCCGTGAAGAAACTATAAAATATAGAGATGAATTTACATGTCTTTTTTATAGTGTTTCAGATTTATTTTTGTATAAAGCCAACCAGAGGTGTGATTGTTTTAAAACCATTCAGTAGCTTTCATTGTCTGCCCTTTAATTCTCATGGTTTTCTTTCCGAAAGCTATCGTTGAAACTGATTTCAATGTGTGTACGTACAAAGCGTGGCCTGGTCAGTGGGTTTGGAGTGCTTTCTGCCATGCTAATCTGCAGCTCACAGCACAGGAGTTACACTTCACTCACTTTCACTTGGAGCAGCCTTGTTTCCAGAGTTTACATAGTTAGCACATCTACAACTTTCTCTCAGATCATAAGCAATTGGAGACAATCCACTGAGAGATACTATAATTATTTAACATTTGTTGTTAATTATGGCAAAAATTATGTCAAATCATTTTCATTTAGTGCAGAAAACAGTCAGAGAGAAGTGTTTGATAACTCGCAGTGAACCATGTGTGCCTTTCTACGGCAGACTCTTTTCTATCACTTGAGTTTGTTGTGTTCTAAAGAAGCTTCCAGTTAATCTGGCTGCTGCCGATAATCCCACAGAGGAGGTGCTGCCTGCAAATATGTACCGTACATCCAAGCCAGGCTGCATAATCTCAGTCATGTTCAAGGGTTATCCACCAAACAAACACAATTCTGGAGGGAAAAGATTGCACTTCATCATGAAAGCATGGTGTGTGCAGGTTGGACTGGGTGATTGGGTTGGATTGTCCCCAAGAAGGCTTGTAGAGCTGAAAAGGAAATGATCAGTCTCTTCCTTGTTTTGAACTAACATTTATAGGGGAACATCTTAAATCTCAGCCAGTCTAATCCACTTGGGGTTGAGTTGTGCCAACTTTGCTCGTAGACTCAGCATTAGTCTGCTGAATATCTAATGAGAGCTCCCTCTTCTGCTGAGTTCCTACATATTTCACTGCAGGCTAACTTTATGACTACAAACAGCAGCCTGCTGGCAAAAAATGTAAAGTAAGCAACTATTTGTGCCATGTTAAAAAAAACCTTCAATGCTTTTTGTAAACAAAATGTTCATTGATATATTTTAAGTGGTCCGAACCACTTAGCCATCGTGCTGTGTTTATTTAGTCAATAAATCGAAGTAGTATTAGCAGTTTCTTTGTTTAGCTCAGCATGAACCATTGAAAAGACAGTCTTTCATTGAAAGATGTGTATAAAGTGCTTGAAAAAAAAAACTAAGTAAAAGTAAAAATACCTTAACAGAAAAGGACTTGGGGAAAAATGAATTTCACTGGTTAAAGTACTTAAGTAAAAGTAAAAAAAAAACTGCTCACAACCAGGAAAATACAAGTAAAAGTACTTTTACACACACACTAAACATGAAGTCTTGAATTTACTCAACCAAGTTATGCCAACTGGTTCCACTAAACCGAGATGAGTAAATTCAACATTTCATTTTTTTAGAACGCCTAAACAACTTGTTTCATGATGAGTTCTGGTCATATTTAAATTTGTAGCGAAATGAGGTGTTCAGTTTTAAAGTAAAACAGTAAAAGTATCCTTTTTACGTTATGAATGTAAGAAAATAAAAGTAAAAGTTACTATTAGAAAAAAACTGTAAATTTACAAATTCTCAAAAAAGTAAATGTATACACCTCTACTTATTGATCTTATATATTTTTTGTGCTATTTGAATCAGAAGCAGGCTGTTATATAT
>NW_013952444.1:1173936-1175727 GCF_001266775.1 Austrofundulus limnaeus
GATTAGTATAATTCTTGAACTGAAGTCAGGGGCCACAAATAGCCCCCGGGCCACACTGGACACCCCTGATTTACAGCTTCTTATCAGAACTTAGAAGTTAGAAGTTAAGTCGCTGACAGTAATTGGTCATGTTTGGCAGTTAGGGTGGCAGACACGAACCCTTTATTTCACTGTGTTTTGATGTGCTGGAGATTTCAGATAAACTTTGTAAGCAGGCCACAGTAACCGAGGCGGTTGGACTTCAGCTCGGCATGTGGCTTTCTTTACGAGTCACGTGTGCCCCGATGCAGGTTAGATCTGGCAAGCAAGATGTGAGACGAGCTGGGCTTTAAGACGCTTTGCAATTATTCAAACTTGATTAAAGTGTTTTCAAATTGGTTCTTCATTATTTTTAAAAACATAATTTTCAACTAAATTTTCTGTATTTTATTTTTTTTTAGAGAAGAACAGCTGCATCCTGCACATAGTGACCTCAGCCTTCACTGTTTTCATCAGTGGTTTTGAAAGTTATGGTCATCAAATTAGAATACACAGATGATGTCTACATGTTTGCATAAAATACCTCAGAAATTAAATTATGCATGGCAGAATAAATAAGAAATGTATTTATTTCACACAAGCTTTATTAACATTAGTTTAGAGAATACGTGTAATTAACCTATTTAACCTCTGATGCAAAGGTTTTTGTCAGACGTAAAGTCAGTGTTCACATTTCAAACGAGACTCAAAGCACACCTGGCTGAGCCAAAGCCACAGCTCTTACTCACACAGGAAGAGAAGATAAAAATGCACAAACCTCCAACACTGATCTTTTTTTAACCGTGCCAGCATGTTTAAACTCACTGCAAGAACACATTTAGCATTTTTAACCAGAGACTTTTTAGACCTAATAAAGAAAAGCTAAATATAAGTTTTGTTCCTTCCGCTGACATTATCACTACTTCTCACATCTACTGTAAAATGTAAGGAAACGTCACAGAAACTCTTAACACAATTACAATTATTCTAAAAAGGAATTTTATTTTATTTGACATAAGTTATGTTAAATTTGTTGATCTGTACAATAAATTACAATGACGACAGAAAAGCTTGACGGTGATTATGTAGATGCAGATTAGCTACCAGAGCTGTGAACCCGAGTCACGTGACTTGGACTTGATATTCTGACTTTAGACTGGACTTGAAAAAATGTTCAGAGACTTATGACTTGAATTGGACTTTTACACCAATGATTTGGGACTTTGAATTGGACATGACCCTGTTTACTTGAAAAGACTTGATATTTGACCCAGAATCTAAAGTTTAATACATGTTATTTATAAAGTGGGACCCATTAATTCATTTCACTCATTCCGTATTAACAAAGACAACAAGACATGTTTTTTTCACACTCACAGCAAATCAAATGGACCAAATTTAAAAAATGGAAAAGTATAGTTCAAATGAAGAATATTTTTGCAGCTATGTTTATTTGAACTGTGCAGTATATAGGTGAAATTTTAAAATATATTTTTTAAATAGTTTGGAAGTTCAGCTGCATGTGTGCCATCAAGATTTGAGATGAGCACAAATTGAAAAAAGAGCACACTGTTATTTACAGTACATTTAACATACAGCGGGTAAAATTAGTATTGAACACGTCACCATTTTTCTCAGTAAATATATTACTAGAGGTGCTAATGACATGAAATTTTCACCAGATGTCGGTAACAACCCAAGTGATCAAAAAGAAAATAATTGTATAGGTCTTCTGGACGGGTTCTTCTCTAATGAAACGTTTCGTCTCTCCTC
>NW_013952444.1:1176919-1197582 GCF_001266775.1 Austrofundulus limnaeus
GAGGAGAGACGAAACGTTTCATTAGAGAAGAACCCGTCCAGAAGACCTATACAATTATTTTCTTTTTGATCACTTGGGTTGTTACCGACATCTGGTGAAAATTTCATGTCATTAGCACCTCTAGTAATATATTTACTGAGAAAAATGTTGATGTGTTCAATACTTATTTTACCCGCTGTATAACTGTAACATTGTAACAAAAATGACTTGAAAGGACTTGAAATTGCAAGTTTCAGACTTGGGACTTGACTTGACAGTTGTCTGTCTTGATTTGAGACTTGAGGATAAAGACTTGAGACTTACAAAAGAAGGACTTTGTTAGCTACAGTCCGTTTGGGCAATTTTTTTTTACGAAGGATTGGTTAAGGAAATAAAGATTGCAGACCGTTGTTCATGCTCGTATTTCAAGGACCTCATTTAATTGAAACAATTTCTGCTGTAGTTTAATCTTTTTTTTGGAAGGACAATGTACTTTGCAGAATTTGACTCGAACAAGTCAGCAGTTGTAGCTCAGGAGGAAGTGTGGTCTTCTGCCAGTCATAGACAAGTTAGTAGTAAGGCAGTTAGAATCTGTCTGAACCCCATGTGGCCCCTGATCCTCTTTCAGTTCTCTTGCTAATTTCTTATTTTCATGTCTACCTTAAAAGTAAGGATTAAAT
The DNA here is from genome assembly GCF_001266775.1 of Austrofundulus limnaeus. NCBI lineage: Eukaryota > Metazoa > Chordata > Actinopteri > Cyprinodontiformes > Rivulidae > Austrofundulus > Austrofundulus limnaeus. Next base: position 1,177,579 of record NW_013952444.1, read on the forward strand.
CCTTCAGGGTTCTATGGGGAACTGCTCTGTAGATTCAAGCCGGAACCCTCATCCTTAGCTTCGATGGCTGATTTTGCTCATGACATGTCTTCTGAACTCACAAACAATGGTTATTGATGTTAGGCAGGCAGATTTGCTAAACGCAACAAGTGTCACCTAAGAAAAACATGAATCTCTGTCTTAAAAACACTCCTGAAATTATTCACTACTTTGTTTCACCAGGTTATGGACACGCTTTCTAAGCTCTCTTACACGACAGTGGCTCAACAAGGAGGATTCAAGTACGTTTTCTTAAATGGAATTATATTGTTTTAAACAGAAAAGACCCTTAAACCCCCTCCAGCTCGCACCTTTCCTTCCTCCATCCACCTCCTGCTCCTTCACACCTAACCATGAAGCCACAAGAACAACCATGAGTCAAACACAAATTTCCACTTTAGCAAAACATTTGCTTTGTTACCAGAAATGACCAAAAAGGTTTTTCTCCAAATGTACATTTACTGCTTAAATCACTTATGTACTGAAGTTTTCTTCCTAGTAACAGAATTACAAACAGCTTCGGTATCAGCTTTTATGAATATGAAGAGTTGATGCTAAAAATGTCTAATTTTTTCTTCAAAATTTGCACAATTTAGTTTGTATGACCTTTCCTGGTTTTCTAAGTATAAAAGTTGCTATTGTTTACTATCTAAATGAAGACATTAAACTTGTTTTCCTCTCATATTCTGACCACTGGCTGAAGCTCTGCTGTCACTTTCAGACCATTTCCAATGGAGGAGAGCCTTAAAGACGAGGGCATCTACAACAACCTGGCAGACTTGATTGAGTGAGTTTCAGGCTCCTCTCTGCGGACGCTTTAGTGACGCTGATAGAACGTGACGCAGAGCTGGTGCTCTCATCATCCATGATCTCCAGAGGTCAAAACAACAAAAACAAAACTGGACTTCTATTCTGTTGTTGAAGATGTTTTACTTCCTATCCAGGTAGTTTTTCCATTCATGAAATGAGAACGTAGAATTTGAAGTTTTGTGTGTAACCTAGATTCTTATTCAGATTAAACTGCATGCCCCTTGCAATGGAAACTGATTGGGGTCTTTGATAGCCTGACTCACAAGAAAGCTGCTTTGGCACCTGCATGACAGTGAGTTCGAGTGAAACTGGCTGGGTATCAGGCTCAGTGTTTCACTGTAGGATTTAGAAAGCCGATATCTGCAAACTCCTCTCTTTAAAGTAGTTTTTTTTCTCATTCGACGTAAAGAACTCCAACCATTGTTATGGACTAATTATTTATATCTGTTCTACCTTGACACTGTCCAGTAATCATAGCTTATGATTAACTAGTTTCGGCTGTTTTACTCTATCGGCCCTAGACTTTAAGACTCCAGCAATGCATGACCTCTCTTATTTTGATAAGGTAGCTTCTGGGCTGAGAGCCCTGTCATTGGTTAAGTGGTTACAGTTGGCAATCTGTGATTGGTTGTAAGCATGTCACATGATGTTATATTATCGGCCGCTCTCCGCTAAGGAGCTAGCCACAACACGACAGACTTCCTGATTGACCTCTGCTTGTTGTTGCTCAGATTAAATCGTTTGATGACCATACACGCAGACTTTCTGTGCATTTATTCCAACGTGTTTTTGCATTCTTGGTAAATCTTGCTTCGACACCCCGACGACTCTCCACTGTGAGGGGAGTGAGTTTAATCTGCATGTGAATCTAGGTTGCATAACTCATGCAGTTTAAAAAGCCTGGAACTCCACATGCTCCAGATTTTGGAGAAAGCTGAAGACTTCAACTACAGAATACAAGTCCATTTTTTGTTTTCTTTTTTTAGAAAAGTTTGCATGTTTTTTTTGCAACATCACTATTTCAAACCACATTTCCCCCCCATGGTGACTGAGTAGTTGACTAATTAAAAAGATGATAGAAGCTAAAACAGTTAACATTAGGCAAATGGGAAAAAAACGTACATGTGACAACTGATGTGCACATTTTAGAGTCTTTAATTAATTGTGTGTGTGATAGTGAGAATGCTCTTGAGGATGAGGATGAGCTGTACGCGGCAGTCTATGGGCTGGAAGAACAGTATGCAGGAGGGGAGATTTATGAAGACCTCATGAAGACGGAGCCGCAACTGACACTGGTACCATAATGAGTCACACACACACACACACACACACACACACACACACAAGCTTGTATTTCTATCCTTATTAGGAATGTTGATTGACTTCTATTCACTTCTAAAACCTAAATCTTACTCTAAAACTAACCACCCCAGTACATACCTTAACCCTAACCCTACCCAGCCACACTACTGCCTCTTAATTATCATATATTATTTTATTTTAACATGTTGGTGACAACCTTGTTAGACTCTTAGCAAAAATATCTCATGATTCAATGGAAAGCTTTTACCAAAACTCTCAGAAAGTAATCCCTACATCTACCTCTTTAATGATTAACTTTTAAAGTCACTCCAATTCAAGATGGCTGCTGCAGCTCATCAACTTTTACAAACCTCAAGACGGTTATAATTAATCAGTTTTAGAGATACTTTGCTAAAGTTTAATGAGGTAGTAGCCAAGAGTTATCCTCTTCATTTACATTACACTCTTTTAATTGTTAAATAATCTTATTCTAAAAAGTATTGCAGGGCTATATACACTAATTCAAGGAATAAAAATCAATCTGTTGTGTTCTGGTAAACTAATTTTCACAAATGATTGCAGAGCTTGTCAGTGATTATTATAAATCAAAACACTAAACTCTTAAATATCCCCGTGTGTGTGACTATGGGAAATACAAATCACACACTGATTGGACAGGTCCAGCAGGTCAGTTAAAGTAGCCAATCAGATTGCTGATAGTTGTGCTACTTTCACGTTTGACTCAGGCCCTGAAAAGGAGGTTAAACTTCAAAGCAGTCACAAGAGCAAAGTGTTTCAGATGAAAAGGAACGCGGCTACATAAGTATGAAAAAACAAACTTTTACACATTTGGACCTGCTACCTTTTTCAGAAAACAGGTTTGTATTAAACGTCAAAAAATATTTAACTAACTTGGTAAAGTTAAGTGGTTTAATACAAGCTGAAAAGAAAATTTAACCCAATTTTTTATATCAAGCTTCCAAAAATCACTGATTTTTAACTCCTCAAATTAAATGATGCTTTCTTTTTCATGCTCCGTTATTTGTAATGAAATATATTTTCTGGCCATTTCCCCACACTCTTCCTACACCTAAAGGTTGTCAAAAAACGGCTTTGCTTTTGTTCAGAAGCACGCAGTCTTTTTGACTTTCTTGTTTGCAGATATCCTGAAAAGATCTGGTTTCTCTATCAGATTATTTAAAAAAGCATTTCCTTTGGTTTTTGTTTGTTGCTAGAAGCAGGCAGAGGTGGATGTGCGGAGCTGCTGTCTCTCAGAGATCAAACAGACTGAAGAGCGATACACAGAAACCCTGGAGTCCATTGAGAAGGTTGTCGCACTCATTTCCTCTGCGCCGTTCACAAGTCGAGTTTATTTATAAAACAAGCCGATGAAAATAATTAAGAAAATGCAAATATTTCTGTATGAGACTGTTAAATCAAATTTGATCATCTTTACCACAGAACAGAGCACTCTGAGTGCAACACGTTGAGATTTTTGGGGCATTTGAGGGAAATTTCTTAACATTTCCCCCAATTCGCCTCAATATCACTTCATCAACCATCTGTCTGTGAAAATTTTCAGTTTGAGTATTAATCACCAGGAAAAAAGCTATAAGGTTGAAATGTTTTTTTTTTTGGTCTTTTTTTTTCAGTATTTCCTGAATCCACTGAAGAAATTCTTCTCCGCAGCTGAAATTGCTAAAATCTTTGTCAACATTCCTGTAAGTTTCACGATCATTTGGCCGTCTTTGCTACGTGACATGCTAATAAAACCCACCTGTTCAGATGTTCCTGGCTTCTCTCGTCCAATCAGGACCTGGTTAAAGTTCACAAGAGCCTGATGGTCGATCTGCAGGATTCCATCCTGAACAGAAACGCCTTAAATCTCTACCAAATCTTTATTGACTACAAAGACAGGTACAAAACGAATTGTTGCCAGAGCAGAGTTTTTACTGTTTCTAGTAGTTAAAACAGATTTAGGTTTTTTGAATGTTCAATAATTGACATACAGTATTTCTGTGTAGCTAGATTTTCATTTATTTCAACACAGCCCAGTTTGAAATGTAAGAATTTTTAAAAATGTTGCCAATTTTTTTTAATTTAAGCTTTATTTAAGCTGATAGCATTTAATAAAATATGATAAGTATTTTGTATCTAACCCAGTATGTTTCCTGTTATTCTGACTTATAGACTCCTCATTTATGGGATATACTGCAGTCAGGTGGAGATCGCCATCGCCGTCTTAGACCTCATCTGCAAAGAGAAAGAGGACGTTCGTCTAAAACTAGATGTAAAACTTTTAAAGACTTAATCGTAATGCCGCCTCGTATCCTTATTGTTCATTTTGCACAAGCTGTAGTGGCCTCCTGTGTATGTTGTGGTGCATTACACCCTTCTTAGAATAGATGATGAGGATTTATTTTATTTTGATGTTACAAATTAAAAAAAAGAAAACAGCAACTCTTTCACTGAATGCTGGTTGTATTTGAGAATTAAAAAGGAAAATGCAGAACATTTAAAATATTACATTAATATCCAACGAAATGAATAGTTGATGAGAAGTAAATTTATTGTAAAATAAAATTAAAAGTTTCTATGAGGATAAAAATAACTTGCATTGTTCTACACATGTTTTTTATTTTCAGGAGTGCTCCAAAAGGGCCAACAATGGGAAGTTCACACTGAGGGATCTGCTGGTTGTTCCGATGCAGAGAGTTTTAAAATACCACCTTCTTCTGCAGGTAGACCAGTTTAACGCGTTCATTTTACCAGACATCTTAAAATAAACCCAGCTGAGTCACATAACTGAAAACAGCTTTTTTTCCTCAACTGTCCTTCACTTTTATTTTGTATATAAAAAAGCTTTAATTAAGTTCATGTTGATTGATAAAATAAGACAAATTAAAATTTACAAATGGAAATAAAATTTAGTTTTTTTCACTTTACTAAGCAAAATCTTTGAAAGAAAGAAAGAAAGAAAGAAAGAAAGACAGAAAGAAAGAAAAAGAAAGAAAGAGACTGTTATTTGCTGTCTCACCACTAGAGGGAGACATCCTCCACATGTTTGTTTTGTTTCTATTTCCCATTATTGTTTCAGCTGCTCTAAAATAATTGGCAAACAATCACTGTTGAACTTGCATCTGCTTTACTTTTGAAATTTGACCATAGATACTATAAATATTTCCATTTTGTTAAACTATCTCATTGTCTAAGGCATCTTTGCAGAACAATATCTGAAAGTCTCATTTTAAATGTTTTTTTTATACAGTTTTAAATCCTCAGCTGATACATATTAAATGTATTGCAGGTTGGTTAGGTGTGATTCCTTGCATCTTTCTCTGGTTTTCCTCCAGGAAGCAGCAGACACTTAGCCTTTCAAACTCCCCCCCATTTTACTGATAAATTACACCCCACCTCTGCTGCCTCCCCTGGTTTTATGAATCAGAGGTCAGATTACAGCTGGCAGCACAGAAAAGGGCAATGCTTGGAGAGATGCTTTAAAATGTTGTAGAGGGTAAAGGCCTCTGTGGTAAATGGTGTTGATTCAAGGGGGTCTCATAACCTCCCTGAGGAGGAACTGTGTGTGGGGGGGCAATAAGAGATGAAGGGAAAAGGAAGTTGGTGGGGCGAATGATTCAGCTTTTATTATGGAACACTTTTAGAGAGGAAATCATCTCTTAAGCATTGTCACTCGTACTTACTTTAATACAATGACACACAATTATTTAAAAACGTGGCTGATGAGTAACATACAAGTAGAATTAGTTTTTTATTGCTTTTCACATCGTAGAATTCATCAGTTTGTCAATAATTACACATTATGACTTTATTATGACTGCATTTTTTTTTCTAATTGCATAAATAGCTGTCTCGTTTGCAGAAGAAAAAATAATTTGTGCTGGTGGATACCACGAGACAGCTGCTGCGCTGCAGATATGTGCAGACGTTACTAACTGGCCTCGCTGAAGAATAGGAGCTCGGTGTCACGCAATAATCAATGAGCGCTGATTATCTCGAAATGCCATCTAATCTGCTGATCAGTCTTCTCCACTGAGCCAAACCGGCACTTCACTTTAAACATACGTTTACTTTGGCTTCAAATTCAAAGGAAATTTTGTTGTAGTTTTAAATGAAAAGAAAAAAAATCATTAAGCTATACCATATATTCATACATGTCAATTACAAAGTTCTTTAAATGTTTATTTTTAAAATGTTAACCCGTCACAACTTGCTTAAATGCGAATGTGTGATATCCACTCTGGTTTCGTCTCTAACAGGAACTAGTCAAACACACCCATGATGCTGCTGATAAGAACAACTTGAAGATTGCTCTCGATGCCATGAAAGTAAGCGTGGTGCTTCTTTGGTTCATGTTGTGATGTTTTACTGTGATCAGCTTGTTGCAGATAACGTCACTTTACAGACTCTGCCGCTCTGCCGTCAGCTTTGATTTCATTAAAAACTGAGTGACTTTTGCTGCTTTACACGGTCACAAACTGATGAGTTTGTAACATTTACACTTTACTGAGGACTGGCTGCAATAATTACCCATCTTGAGGTTTATTCTGAGCTTCTATAAGCAGCTAATCGGTGCACCTGGCAACCAGTGTGTAAAAAAATAACCCAACAAGTAAATAACTTAACACCTTAACAGTCTCCTGTGAGGCTCTATATTCAAAGTGAAGTCAGTAGGGTCCACAGGCGAGCTGCCGCCAATTAAGGTGACAAAAACTAAATGAATGTTTAATTTACATACTAACATTTAACATGAGTTACAGTAAATTTATTTTTTTTATTTTTTACAAAACCTGAATTATCAGCTTATGAAACAGTTTAAAGGTTTTCTGATGGTTTTGTTGTTACACAACAACACAATAACCAAAAATACAAAAAATAAAAGCATGCTGAACGGTCCTTGTAAAAATGCGTAAAGCCTCCACCTTTCATCCCAGAGTTACAAACTCATCTTATGTTTGTGGGGGGTGGTGGGGGGGTCTGCTCAGAGGTTGTGAAAATACTAATTTATTGTTTATATTTTTCAAAAAAATCACCATAACAAGTCTATTTGTATAATTACAACTTGGTATCACTTTTTTTTTTTACTTTTCAAAATAAAAGTTTGTAACTATTCATGTTAAGCTTTTATTATTTTGATAAAGACATAAAGGTTGAACGGGTCTTTGGGAGAGGTGGGGAGTAGCGAAGGATCCGGGGGGTGGGGTAGGGGGTGTCTCAGCTTGGCTTGGAAATAAGAAATGGGTGGGGCTTTGATGAAAATAGGGTTGGGCAGCACTGGTTTAACCGTTTAGGAGATGTTTTTGGTAACATACACCCACGCAGATGTGCAAAAACACCATCGTCACCAAAAACCTTGCTATGGATTTTTAGATTATGTTTAACTTTTTTTTCTTTGTTTACCACATTTAATCCAATTTTACATTTGTGTTGCTGTGCAGGAGGTAATGTCCCACAAATGAATATAACTACCTTAAAAGAAAGATATATAAAACCCGAATATGACTACATTGAAATAGGGCTGCGCGGTATATGCTGTAGACCAGTGGTTCCCAAACTTTTTATCTTCTGACCCACAAAATATCCATGGCAAAAACTTGTGACCCCAAATATTACTGGTCTGAGTACAAAAACTTTGTTAATAACCCTAAAAACACAGGCTTTTTGACAATCTAAACAGCTTGTACACAAATATAAATACTTATTTTTACTTATTTTGTGTTTTTGTAATAATTATAGGGAAAATATTACATCAGCAATTATTTTATTACCCTTTAAATTGGTTTCTGGAGATTATCCAAAGTGCTTCATGACCCATTATTGGGTCCCAAGCCCAACTTTGGGAACCAAAGTGCAGTGGTTCCCAAACTTTTCAGCTTTTGACCCACAAAATAACAGTAGCAGAGACCTGTGCCACCAACTATTTTTGGATGATAAACATTTGTATCAGGTCAACTAAACATGGGCATAGTAACAATATTTATTTTACTACATTTATCCATTTTAAATATACTAACCTCACTCCTTTGTAACAACTAAGGCAAAAATGTCATTAATTCAGAAAATCTTTTCAGGACCCCACCTTGATGTTTCGGGACCCCACTTTGGGTCCCGACCCCAACTTTGGGAAATACTGCTGTAGACGGTAGAAACGGTATGAACTTGGCCTACGGTAGAAATTGACCCTCTACCATCCTGTCGTCATTAGTCATCGCGCCTGTGTCAACATGGCTGCGAGTGCAGAGACAACTGAGCAGGAGTTTGAAATATAATGATGAAATTCTAGCGTTTTAAAACACGTATAGAGAGAATAAATCCTCAAAATTCCCCCCTCCCGCTGTAGAGAAGTTATGTCGTGTCACGAGATCATTTCCTCCCCTCCCCCCCGCTGCACGTCGAGCAGAGCAGAGCTTTAACAACTGTAGTTTTTCACACCCAGTTGTCAGAGAAAAAAAGTTTTATGTATTGTTACCCACAGAAATTATTTTAAAAAAAGACGTGGACGTTCGTTCAGTCGTAACTCCATCTTGTAAATGTAAAGTCGGCTTCTACTCTGATGATGAAGATGATGAAGATGAGCGCGCAGCAGAGCAGCAGCTGAGAAGTTCAGCAGGCAGATATTAAAGCAAAAATGCTGGGTTTGATTAAGATTAATTTTCTGCAAAAAAAAAGCTCTAAAAATTACATTATCTGAACTTTTTATGATAATTTTCTACCGCGATATATACCGTTACCGTGAAGGGATTCAATTTATACCGTGATATGAATTTGAGGTCATACCGCCCATTGAAACAAACAAAAACTAATAATCTATTTATTATTTGTAAAGTAAATATATTTCAGTTTTCTATCAATTCTTTATATTTCAAATCATGTAATTTGACTTTTATGATGTTCACCTGCTTGTCTGTGAGCCACAGCCTCATTATAAATGAACTGAATAGATTCATCCAACACAGGATCAAGAAAGTTTATTGTTAAATAATTGTATTGTCTATTTCTTCAAGGGTTCTGCACCATGCTTCGACCACACAAAGTATACACTTTTGACATGTTTCACTGTTTTCATATTGAAATAATCTAATGGAATGTGTGTGTGTGTGTGTATGTGTGTGTGTGTATGTGTGTGTGTGTGTGTATGTGTGTGTGTGTGTGTGTGTGTGTGTGCTGTCCAGGACCTCGCTCAGTACGTCAACGAAGTGAAGAGAGATAACGAGACTCTGAGGGAGATCGACCAGTACCAGAGGTCTATTGAAAACCTGGTAAACCAAAAAATGTTTTTCTCCACAAACATCTGCAGGTGTTAGTGCGCACGTTGTTAGAATAAAAATGACCGTGGAAATTCCTTTTTTTTTTTAAAAAAAAGCTTATTCAATTTTGCTCACATTTTTACAACTTAAATAGCTGCATAAATGTTTCATACTGTAAACCTAACAGTCATTCACTTTGTAAAATAAATAAATAAAAAAAACAGCTGACGTTGAAGCTAATATGTAGTTGCTCCCTCACATCAGGTAAAAACGGAGCCCAACGTAACTGCAGGCATATGGAAAGTAATGTGAAAAAATATGTTTCATTCATCTCAGCTTGAGATGTTTGGTCAGGCTCCATGTAATATGAAACTCATCACTTGACTGCGAGGATCGCAAACTAGATCAGGGCAAACAGAAAATACATAAAAACCTGCATATCTGTGATCTGCTGTGAACCCTGGATAAAATGTTGTATTTTATTTAGAGAAGAAAAACCTGCTGTTTCTGAAAACAAGAAATGAGTTGTTTCTGATGACCGGAAATAAACAGAATTCACTTTTATTGCAGTTTCACATCTCTGAGCATGACATCATGACTAACAGGATGTGATTAGCAGATTTCGTCAGTAGGGGTGAGCGATACTAGGAATTTTGGTGTTGATCCTATACCAAGTAATTATAGGGATAGCATCGCCGATACAGACAAGTAGGGTTCTCTACAGTTCTAACCATGATTAGCAAAGTTTAGAATATAGGCAGAGGTTCTTGGGTGGGCGGAGTTTGGCAAAACTTTTGACTGGTTGAACTTAAGCAGAATTATTACACTCCTCTACATGTATGGCGTTCAAATTTCATGTTGCTAGCACCTTCCTGTCTCGATTAATAAAATTATTATTTATATTTAGAAATACAGGTGCTTTCTGTCCTTTTTGACTAAGCTACACATCCCCGCAGCTGTCCAGACTGACCAACCCAGCTTCTTCAAACTACCCAAAATAGTATTCTTAAATGTCCTGATGCATCTCAGTAATCCAGGTAAAAAATCAAAAAGAAAAAAATTGTATAGGTCTTCTGGACGGGTTCTTCTCTAATGAAACGTTTCGTCTCTCCTCCAAGAGACTTCTTCAGTCTGAGAGTTTCAGGCAAAATTCAGGCTTTTAAGCACTGCTTCCATGTGACTGATGCTCACATCACATGGCTATCGTTGGCACCTAATTAACACCTATTGTTAACAGGGGGTGGAGTGATACTGGCAATAGCCGCACTGTAGGAGGGGGACAACTGAAAACGGAGGCCTCCACCTCTGTTTAATGATGGACGGTCTTTCTTCACAAAAATGGCTTCTTTTACTCCTCTCTCAAACCAACGTTCCTCTCTATCAAGAATGAGAACATCCTCRTCTCTGAAAGAGTGACCGCTGGCCTGTAAATGAGTGAAAACTGCAGAGTTCTGGCCATTAGATGTAGCTCGTCTGTGTTGGGACATTCTTTTGAACAGTGGTTGCTTAGTTTCCCCGATGTATAACTGGTCGCAGTCCTCCTGGCACTTAACAGCATATACAACATTGCTCTGTTTGTGCCGGGGCACCGGATCTTTGGGGTGAACCAGCCTTTGCCGTAATGTGTTTTGGGGTTTGAAAGCTACTGGGACATCATGTTTAGAAAATAAACGTCTCAGTTTCTCCGAAACACCCACAACATACGGAATAACCACTGGTTTTCTTGGTTTGGGGTCTTCATTTTCACCTGAAGGTTGCATGGAATCCTGTCTGTGTTTCCTGTCTGCTTTCAGGAAAGCCCAGTCAGGATAACCACACTGCTCCAGGGCCTGTCGTGTGTGTGATTTCTCTTTCTCCCTGGCTCCTGGGTTTGTAGGGACACTGTCTGCTCTGTGGTACAGAGTCCTGATCACTCCTAACTTGTGTTCCAGTGGGTGGTGGGAGTCAAAATGCAAATATTGGTCTGTGTGGGTGGGCTTACGATACACGCCGGTTTCCAACCGTCCTCCATCCGAAACCGAGACATCGCAATCCAGGAACGCCAACCTGCCATTTTTTACATCCTCTCGTGTGAACTTAGTATATTCATCCACAGAGTTGATGTGATCAGTGAAATGTTGGACTTCCTGGGCTTTAATTTTAACCCAGGTGTCGTCAACATATCTGAACCAATGGCTCGGTGGCACCCCTGAAAAGGACATCAAAGCTCTCTTTTCTTATAGTAAGTATAGTAACTCTTTTCTTTAGTATTCTTAAACAAACTTTGCAAACATCTTTAACAAACTACGCACACAAAAGTGAAACAGACCCATCATGTCTTGGACAAACTCCACCCACTGAACAAAAACTCCAACTCATTACTGATACTTTTACTTGAAACATCATGTTCATTGAATAATTTTGTGATTTTTGCCTTTAGTTTATCAATTATGAGAAAACACAGGACAAAGATTTTAGGTAAAGAAAAATAGCAATACAAAACAATTTAACTGGACAAACCAGGGGTGTTCAAACATTTTGTCACATGGGCCAAAACCATAAAGTCAGAAGGACTTGAGAGCCAAAGATATTTTTCCTTTACCTGCTCAACAATAAACTAAGCATTGAATACTTTAATTTAAACAAATAAAATAGTCAGATTTATTGCTGGAAATGGATGCATAAATTAATATAGATCCTGGACTTTAAAAGTGTTTTGCAGGTTTCCCTTATTGAAAGAAATTTAGCAATTTTCTAAATTTCAATTGGGGAAAAAATAACCCAATTTAGTCAATTCTGATCAATAAAATCAGTATTTAGGTCACTCTTTTGTTGAAAATGCTTGCTGTATTCAAACAAATTTAATAAAAGAATTTAAAGCAGATTGGAGTGCAGCAAAATCAGCTTTTCAGTAGAAGTCACGAGATAGATGTGGAAAAAGAGTCTGGTTATTTAGAGACAAATAATTGGTATTGTTGCCAATATTTGTTATAAGATTTTACTTTGAGATAAATTTGCCCTAATAATAAATGAAGTCTCCATCCACATCGAACACTTGTTCCGGGGGGACAAATTTGTAAAAAATTAGTATAATTCTTGAACTGAAGTCAAGGGCAACACTAAGTCAGTTCAGGGGCCACAAATGGCCCCCGGGTCACACTTTGGACATCCCTGGTATAAACCAATATTTTCCTTTTTACCTTTTATTACACACTTTTTCAAAATAACAAAGCAACAATGTAACATAAATATACATATAACAATGCTCAACGCAACAAAAATACCTTCCATTTCATGCGGGGATGATGAAGAAGAGGCATTTTAGTCTTTATTCCGGCCATTTTTTTAAACTTATTTGTGACAAATAAAGTCAGTATTTGTCATTCTGTTTGCAAAACATGTCAGTTAAGTCAGCAGTGCAAATAAAGTGTAAACAAAAACATCAATGTCATTACGCTAGTATCGATTTGATACCTATACATCTTAGCATTAATACTATGAATACTTAGATGAAAACACTTACCTGTAGTAGTCTGGCCTGTTATCAGTGGCACAACAAGCAGTTTTAAAGTTGTTGTTAAGTTTCCACAAACTTTGTTCCCACTGCAGTCTTGTAGCTGACAGTGCACAAAATTCAGCTGTAAAACCACAGATTCACAACTTGTCAGGACTCGTGCCTTCCTTTTTCTGTGTGCAGGCTTTCTGACCTTTTTCTGAACTTTTCTTTATAACACCAAGTACCCGTGAATGTAAGGATTTTTAAAAACAGCTTTTTCCCTTTTCCTTCCTTTAGTTTACAACACTGTGCACAAAAAACTGAAGTGATGTAAAAGACGCATTTCACCTCCACTTTTTATCCCGAAAATGACCAAACTCGGTCATTTTTACAAATATTAGCCTCAAATTTCTAGGATGTTAAATTACAGTTGTGTTCATTTTTTTGTTGTCTTTCCTTTACTCTGACAACCGTGACGCACATTAAATTTTAAATCGTTTCTTGTAAATAGTGACTTTTAAAAGGCTGGCAGTGCAGAAAATGTCTGTATAACCTCTGAAAATGCCCCTTTTGATTTCAGAACCAGCCACTTATCACTTTCGGTCGACCAAAGGGAGACGGAGAGGTGCGCATGGTTTCCAGTATTGACAAGAAGAAACAAGACAGGTTATTTTACTTCAGCATTATTGTCCTGAAAGCTAAAGTTGGATATCAGACAGTGAATAACTGTACGAACAGCCTGTTCAGTGAATAAAGGTTGTTTAACTTTTTTCATTTGTCGGTAAGTTATTTTTCCTGAACAAAACTCTCTTCCTGTTTCACAGACATATCTTTTTATTTGATGTGGCAGCCATTGTTTGCAAGCGAAGAGGAGACAACTATGAGATGAAGGACATTTTGGACCTGAACCTCTTTAAGGTCACCAACAATCCCACGTCTGACAGAGAAGTCAAGAAGGTAAACATGGAACTAACTTTTTTTTTCCTCACTTTATCTTGCATTTTAAAATTGATCTCAAAGTTTAATGCTGACTGGATCCATCCTCAAAATATAGAGCAGCAGAGTTCTCGTTTAACATCTGCTCTGGTGAAGGTTTTACTACGGAAATAAACACATTATTCTTCCCTGTTCTGTCAGAGGTGCTTCCTCTCTCCTGGAAGACCCAGATTCGGAACGTTATAAAGCTTCTTTTTGTCACCCCAAAGGGTTTTTACAGATTCCTGTTTTTCGCCTTGAGGGAACGTTTGCAGGCCGTATTGTAGTGGAAGGGACTTGTTGATGTCTTGTTGATGGATGCCCACAGATGGCGTCTTCTCACTCTGCTGCTGATTGCTAATGTGAACCTGACAGCTCGCCAGAATGGGTTGTGTTTTCTTATGAAATAGACTCTATTATCATCATCATTGACTCTATTGTGCAGTTGTGATTTGGCTCTGTGCTGGTGTGGGACATGTGCAAGACAGTGATTAGTATTTAACATGATTAGTCATTGTCTTGATGTGCTTTTTGGGAGAATGCCCGTGTTTGTGTGTTTTTCAATTACAGATAATTTTGAATTAATTTTCTGGGCTTGAATAAGTGACATCTTACCTTTTTTATTTTGGTTCCCCTTCTCCAACATAATGCTTCATGAATTATTAACACCTTTACTTATGTGCACATAAAACCAAATATTCACAGTAAGTAACTCACTGTAGTACTTGTATGAATTCATTGGGATTTAAAGGCCTACCATCACTTAAAATAATTCATGTTACTACTCACTTATGAAGCCAGATTTTTAAAATAAATACTTATTTTTTGCTTGATCTCACATGATCTGTTAGAACTTAGAGTGCTGAGAAGGAGACATATCAAATTGTAACTCAATATATTTAAAATTTGCTGAGTTATAGTCATTTTTAAATAGGCCGGGATGTACAAAAACTCATATCTTTTCTGGTCATCTGCTCACCGGAACATATTGATGAATATAATAATAAATAAAATATAAACCACTCTCTGGTAAATCAGACTACCAGTCTGAATGAGTTTACCTGTATAAATAAAAATATTTGCCTTCAGTGATGTAACTCCTGTAAGACTTATCTTGGGGTCAAAAATAACATTTTTGTAGGAATGAGTTATTTATGCAAATAACTTTCCTGCATCTTCTCATAACTAAGCTATGAGAGAAAATTTTACCAAGGTTTCTTCTCATTACTTTAATATTTGTCTGTGCAAAGTGAAGTGACACAATTAGGGAACTTAGACTGTTCAAGTTGATTCATAAAAGATTATGCAATCATTTATTTACACAATTGAACAAAATCATAAATTACACCTGATTGTGGGTCATTTATAACAAGCGTCTAAGTTAAAATGAGGTAAAACTCGCGTCCGAATTTCTTTCACATTAAAACTCAGATTACTTATGTATAAACAGTAAAACGTCAGTTCTGATGTTAAGACTAACGATCTGCTGGCACTTCACTTAGGTTGTTGGCAAGGGTAAAGGGTAAAGGTAAGAAAAGATAATGAAATGAAGAATTAGTGTTTCTGTTTTAATTTTGAAAGTGTTTCAACCGGATTCAGCACGTCCCCTCTGCTCTCAGCTTCAAGTTGACACGTCACCCACCGAACCCGTCAGCGTTACCTGGTGCGTCTGCTTAAGAACCCCTGGTCTGGCTGTCTCACCGACGACCCTTCAGGAAGCTTGTCCAGAATGGTCCTTAGTGGAAAGGTGTCTTTCAGGTGACTTTAGTCCGCTTAAGCCGGGCCAGAGAGATTCCAGCTGTGGCTTCGGTCGCCTTTCAAAATAAAAGTCTCCCCCCCAGGGAGTTCAAAAACACTTGAGAGACGTATGTCTCCAGATGGACATGAAGCGGCTTGCCTCTGTCCTGGACTTCAGGCCACCCTATTTAGCTGATGGGTGAAGCCTGAGGCCCCAGCTGTTCCTCCGGAGAGAAACAGCTCCGTCCTGCTGCTTCGGCTTCAGCAAGAAGACTCTGCCTGTGTCTCAGGCGTCCGTCTTAGTAAGTCAGAGTTGACTAGATAAGCCAGAGTCAGAAAGGAAAGGAAGATAAGCGAGTTGCCAGCTGTCAGTGAAGGTCACTTGCTCTGCTGTTTAAACAGACATTATAATATCTTCTCTGCTCCTTTTAGCCTGTAAGAAATCACTGTAAACATTTATCATGATTAATTAAACCTTCTGCTTAAATAATCATCTGAACTTGTGTCCATATAAATGTAAGATTTTCTTAAGAAAACTCAAAATTATATTACTGATGTTTCAGTAAAAATAAAACAGTGATTTATAAAAACACAATGAAACATGGTGATGATTTCTGTGCTTCACTCAGTCTATTTCAGGCACGATAAAAGAATAGAAGTGATTCTATATTCTTTGTGACATGTCATTATTATGATTAACAAATGCTTAAACATTTTAGTTAAACAACCAATGAATCATGAACAGAACCGATTGTTTCTGTTTAATATCTGATTAGAGAGAACTGAAGTCCTCGTGTGTAAAGTGACCCGTCATGGCCTAAAATAATAGTTCAGCGTTCCTGCCAGTTCTCAGGCCTGTGCGAGACCTGCTTTGAGGCTGGAACTCCTGTTTCTTCACTCGAGGTGACCCCTACATATTTAATGAATAACTGTAAAAGTAATTTAGGTTGTTTGTGGCAAATTAAAGGAAACCACCTCTGTTTTAAAATTTTTTTATATATTTTTATTTATTTTCATTTTTTTCAGCTCAAGTTTTTCAGTGCTCTCAGAGCTGAACTCTGGTTAAACTCCCACTGCAGCTGCTCCTCTGTTGATGTTGACCGAATCCAGCAGGCAGCACACTTTTGTTGTTCCGCGTGGCTGGTGACCTCACTGGCTGCAAAACCACAGAGGATTGTTGACGACATTATGTCAGGAGAGCAGCATATTTGGAGCATTTTTGCCAACCTTGTCATTAGAGCAGCTTAATAACTGTCAGGAATCAAACTTTAGGAGAAGCTCAGAACGATTTGGGATGAGATGGGCTACTCAGCATTTAGTCTTTTCATCATAAATCAATGTTTTATTGCTAATTTGTTATTTTTTGTTGTTTATCCTTTTGAGGTTTCAGTCAGCATTTTAGTAGATCACATTCTGAGTCTCTATATCTTGTAAGAAAACATGTTATTTACTGATTAGGCAGGAATAAACCGAGACAGATTTAGATTTTAGACTTGAACCTTTAATTGCAAATGAATAAGGCCATGAACCCGCTTTCAGCTGGACCAAATACTGACCTGTATTCAGTCTCTGAGGTATTTTCCCCAGAACCGGGAAATCAAAAAGTTCTTATACACAATCTACTAACTGAACCAATCCCTCTGGGGTAAAAGACCTCACTGATATGGAAGGCCCTTCCTGCCAAATAGTTCGGTCTTAAACACAAATTCTGAAATCTGATGAAATAACTGTTTGTTTATCTGTTGGGTTAGCGTAAGGCAGGTTTTCACTAATCTTTCCCTTAAACAGTGCAGCCTGTACTGACATGACGAGTCACTCAGAACAGAGTGAACACTACTGTTTAATCAGAGTTTAAACACAGTACATAAGAAATACATAATTACACATTTAATTATCAAGAATAGTTCAGACATCTCCATGAAGAACAAGAATGTGTAGTGCTTTTAGGAATCAGTGTTAAACAGAATAAATTTTCTTTCAATCTCACTAAAGCATGCACTGAAATGAACCAAAACTAACTGTACTAAAAGTCAAAATGACTAAATAGATCTATGCAAGATTGTTTGAATAAAATATTTGTTAGTGTTATTGACAGTTTGTCCTTTTTTTCCTTGGTGTGGTTATTTAAGTTAAAGCTCTCTTCAGTTTGGACACTTGATACAAAGTTTATTGATTAAGCACCATGTTAATGCGGTAAAAATTAAAAGGCGTCATTTCCTGGGAAGTGATTAAACAATATTACGGTTGTGCAGAAAGACCCTCCCCCAAAGCACTGTTGTGAAGATGTGTTGAAGTGGGAGTGTCTGAAACGGTAGGAGGTTCTTAAAGAGACAGAAGCCGATTTGAAGGTGTTTAGATGCAAAGTCGAGTATATTTTTGATATATTCAGCATTTTCATAACAACTGAAGGTAAAGGCCCTGCCACTCTTGACGTTTTAGACAACTTATGCCAATTTATGAAAATTTTAAAGACATCTTAATTGAAGATGGAATTGAAAAAATCAGCTGGAAACTTCTTTTAGGCATGTACATAATGTAATTCTAACAAACTGATCAAATATACAACTTTTATTATCAATTTAGACATAAAAATCTTTCATAAGTTGGCATAAGTTGTGTAGTTATTTAATTGTGCCTGGAAAATGTGTAATACACCCCCTATTTATTTTCCATAGACCCTTTAAAAGTCTTTAAGGGAAAGAAAAAATTATTAATATTTGATCATAATAATATTGTTGAGAAAGGGCAGAGATTTGTGAGGGTGTGATGGTCCAAACACTTTCTTGTTTTGGGTCTGAACACCTGCAGAAGAAATAATTTTGGAAAGCTTAGTTTCAAAATATTCCCAATGTTTGCGCTTCAGTGAAGTCACATTTTTGAACCTACACGTGCAGCAAATCATGTTTAATTTCTGTCTTCTTCCTGAAACCCACAGTGGTGCTACGGGTTCTACGTGACGCACCAGCAGGGGCACACCGGCTTCGAACTTTTCTTTAAGACCAGAGAGCTGAAGAAGAAGTGGCTGGATCAGTTTGAGATGGCAATGTAAGTACGAGGGCCCGCAGACACCACACATCGTGACCGTGGTGTTAGCGGCGGCCAAGTGTACGCGCGTCTATACGTCCTGTTTGTTGGTCTTTGTTTGCAACTGTGTTGTTTCCAAGCCGAGAGAGCTGTTGACTCGTTCAGTTTGATCAGGGTTTGGCCGGGCTCAGGCACACACTGCTGACGAACAAACAACACGTAAACTCATGACGCGTTAAAACAAACTATTCTAAAAATAAGTCAAAGTTACTCTGCCATGATTATTGATTAATTCACTGCCATTTGGAGATACAGTGGATTTTATTGTGTTTTTCTTCAAGATTTAGAGGATTTACAGGCAAATTTAAGCTGTGCCTCACCTTTTTTTTTGATTAAAGAGAGTATGCCTGGATAAAATCAATTATTTGGCTTCAAATGTCTGAATAATTCCACAGTATGTGTGCTTTTGCCTTCTTCAATATGTTTTCCCTTCTCGTAGTGCTTTGACACATACTTGGATGAGTTTGCTGTTGCAGCAGTTCAGATTTTGGACAATGTGTACTTTTTTTTTTAACTTATCTTTCTTTAACTTGACTGAAACAGTATACAGAGAAACTTACAGTAACTCCTGGTAATGCAACCCCCCTGATGCCTGCCCAGGGCTTAATGTGTATTTTACAAAATTTAGAAAAGAAAATACAAAACCCCCTCCTGGCTTAAAGCTGTTTTGCCACAGAAAGCCTACAGGGGTTTTGCCTGAAATAAGCTAGGTGTGCTTCTGTGCATTGGGTAATGACACCAGAAGAGGCCAATTCAGAAAGTGAACATTGGACTAACCGTAGAGGATGAAAGCTCCTGATGATGAACACACTCATGGAGCCGTCAGTTTGATTTCTTTCTTTACAAAAGACATTTTTGTTTTTGTTGAGCTCCATCCCAACAAGGACAACTCTACCTTGATATATAATAGGAATCAATAATTGACGCTTTACTTGCAAGAATCTTTCTCAAGTCATATCAGAAGTTTAACACTTATAATATACTGAGGATGGATATTGGGTTTTCCAAGGGGCCTCATGAAAACTCAGGTTGCAAAGAAAAATCAAACAAACAGGTAGAGGTGTATAAAACACTTGTAAAGAAATAACTAAGTAAAAGAAAAAATACCTTAACAGAAAATGACTTTGGTAACAATAAGTTTCATTGATGAGAAATTTGCTTACAATATTGGGAAAGTAAAAGTATTTTCCTGTACTCTAAAAAATCAAGCGTTGAATTTACTTAACTCAGTTATGTCAATTGGTTCCACTAAACTGAGCTGAGTAAATGTACAGCAAATTACTCAACTCAGTTTAGGGGAACCAGTTGACATAACTG
>NW_013952444.1:1197647-1206515 GCF_001266775.1 Austrofundulus limnaeus
TATATATATAAAACAAACATTTCATCTGTACATTGACATGTTCACTATTACATACCACACTCTGAAACTAAAACAGAAAGGTTAGAGAAGAACTTTGTGCTTCTTAACAATTAATATCGAACCGTGTCCTTTAAGTATCGAACCAAACTGCATCATGACTTTTCCGTATTGTTGCACCCGTACTATTCACCCTAAAAACGTTGTTTCCTCAGTCAAAAGTTAGAAACAAAGTAAATATGACCACCTTTTTGATTTTATTTTGTTAAGATAAGATAAGACTTTATTGATCCCACAGTGGGGAAATTTGCACATTACTGCAGCTCAATACAGGAGAAGGGTGAGAAGAATAAAGATAAATAAAAGAAAAAAAACACTATTAAACCGATTAAACATAAAAATATTGTTTAAAAACATCATATTTGTGCAGAAACTGAGTATTTTTAACTGTCTAAAATGTTTCTGTTGTGTTGTTTAACATCTTACTTTTCATTTTTTATTTCACTGATTCTGTCTGGTGACAGTTTGAGATAGACACGCAGAGCACAGTGGAAGGCAGAGTACGTTGGGAGAGGATCTGAAATTTGTTAAAACATCCTAGCTAACAATGTTCCGATCGGAACATGTCTCCTCACGAGCAGAATTTGCTCGTCTTTGAGGAGGGAGGAATAAAACTCTAACAGGGATGCTGACCTTTAGTGCTCTGCCAGAGATGGATCGGAGTGAAGGTCAATGAGTTCAAGCTGAACATCATCGGGTGCATTACCCACAATGCATGTGAGCGGAAAGGAAATTGAGCGTTTTTCTCTCTCTCGGCTCTTTTGAAGTCTTCAGATTGACTTGAAAGCTCACCTTGCCGTGCCCCCAGCATCAATAAACACCTGTGAATGTGATCTACTGATGGTTTGGCTTCTTTCACAGGGAGAATGTTACCCTCTAATTAGCTTGAAATAAACCACAACTTTCTGGAAAAAGCCTTCACCAATCTTTTCATTTCAGGTGGAAGAAGGCGATTGCTTTGTAATTTGGTATTTTGTTCATTCATTAGTAAAGTAAAAAAAAGAGAAAAAAAAAACAGCAAATAGACAAAGAAAATATTCCATTCAATTTGTGTCTAAAATCTCTCGGATGCTCTTGATTTTCTTCTCAACCCGCTGCTGTCATTCTGTAGTCTTTGTTCAGTCTGTGCTGCCTGACAGCTACATGTGCCATATCTCCATGTTTAGTCTCCAAAACATCAGCTAATTCTCTGCAATGCAGGGCTTTTTCATTGACTGAATTAACTATTTTAGATGCTACATTGTATTAATTTTAGGAAACAAAAGCTGGATGGACAAGTCTTCTTTCGTTGACATCTTTTAATTCATTTGTAAATAAAACGTTTCTGTGACGCTACAGTATATAGTCGTAAACTCCTCGATCAAACTAGACTGGGCCACTCTGGAAACTTGAGGGGGGTTGATACTCACATCACATGGCTATCGTTGACACCTAATTAACACTTATTGTTAACAGGGGTTGGAGTGATACTGCCAATGGCCGCGCTGTAGGAGGGGGACAATTGAAAACGGAGGCCTCCACCTCTGTTTAATGATGGACGTTACCAACCCCCCTCAATGTCCTGCATCAGGACATTGAGTGGGGTAGGTAACATTGGAAGTGCCACATTTGGATTTAAAGAGACAGCCTCAAAATGAGTTGATCTGAGACTCAACCTCAGAAAAGGGGTGAATGAGGGGCTTGTGGAGTTACAATAAGGAAGAATTCAGACCAAAGCATTGCAGTTCCACTTTATTTAGACTCCACCTGAAGGATTGAAATGTTAAAGTAGGATTTAAAAGCAGGGTATGTCTCGTTTAATGATAAACAGTTCTGTGTCACAAAAGTCACAATAGTTTTTCTTAGTCTTTGCTACTCAGTACATCAAACTCGTTCAGGGCACTACCTTACCATTGAGTGATTGATGCCGCTCCATTACTGCATTTACAAAAAATACAACAAAACAGGGCTGCTGCTTTTATCTACATTTAATTAAATTCAGGTTTTTTTACTTTGTACAAACCACTTCAATGCCTGTATTGCAGTTAAAAAACATTTGCTGTTTGAAATGCTAAGCATTTTTCTCTGAATATCTTGCTGACATTTTTTGACCAAATGAAATGACCAGATTATCAGCTGAGAGTCAGTCTGAGTGTATCTACTAATCTTCTGTGGCTTTATGTGCTGCCTTTGCTGACTTTTTAAACTGCTTTCCACTCTCTTGTTGATAATTTACATAAAATCAAATGCATGTCGCATCGACACAGACACAAAATCAGCAAGGAGCCCTATTCTCCGTTCTCGACATCCTGTATAGAAAACACAGCAATTTCCGCAACGAAATACAAGTTTATTTTACATCTTTAGAAATAAGCTCCTCAGCACCCCGTCCCCTCTGATGTTCTGCTGTGACAGCACATCTCCATCAGAAAAGCTGCCGCTGTGAAGAACTGAAGGACAAGCAGGGAAAGTATCTGTGAAAGAAGTCGAGGCTGAAGTATGTGTTTATTATCCAAAGATATTTTTGGTATTAATGTTTGAAACCTTTAAAAATTCTTCAGCTACTTAAGTGCTTCAAGTGGTTAGTTTGTCAGGAATGCATTAATGTCGTAGTTTTAGAAATTCTTGAAACATCAAGGGGAAAAAAAACAGTTTAAGTGCACTAACAACTCAGGTTTTGTTAGAAAATGTAAAATTAAAAACATTTTATTAGGTTGACCTTTTCACATCAACAGGACAAGAAACTGTTCAAACATGCATGCAAACATACTCAGTGGAGAGTAAATTTATTACATTGTGTTGTGTGGTTTTCACAGGATTGCAGGCCGGATCCTCAGTCTGTTTGTTCCAACTGGGGGGAATGTGTTTGTGCTTATATCTGTCAGGGTAATTTGTCCTCAAAAAAAACCCCAGATGTGTTGGATTTACTTAACCAAGAGGTTGGCCCTCATGTACTTTTGCGTACTTCATTCTGCAGACGTCCGCTCAGACTCTGGGCAGGCTCAATGTGGATTCGAAGTGGACATGTTCGTCCACGTCTGCCGTGTCGCGCAATAAACTGCCCGGCGAGTTCACATCCAACTGTTAAGGATGCGACACCAAACAGATACAGTTGAGAATCTGCATCATTTGTGGATGAAATGGAGTCAAATGAAGAGCGTCTCACGGAGGAGATTAGAAAACATAGAAACTTTATGATACATCAATGAAGGAAAGGGAGGAAATAGCTCACGCACTGGGTAAGGTAGGTTTTTCTCTTTTGTTTGAAAGCTAAAATGCAAACTATCTCTTCATACTCGTTTTTGACGCCATGACTAAAATTGCGAGAAATTAGGGAATTTGTCAGGCGATCAGAACGCTCGAGTATGAAGTCTCAAATGTCTGGACAATATGTCTGCGCGGCTCACGGACTATACACAGTACACCGGAGTATGTGGGGGCCTTAAGTGTAAAGCATCTTTCAGATTTCTTTTAAAAATATGTATGAAAGTGGCTTTACACTCATGGTGCGTTCACACCAAACACGATTTCAGCATCAGGAGCATCAGGTTTACATGCAAAGTCTATGGTGGACGTGCTTCAATCAGCGTCAGGAAGTGCTGCGGCGCCTCAAGCGCGATTAGAGCAGCGCGATTTGAACGATTTGAACGATCTGAACATTGAGGCGCAAATGGCTGAAGTTGGAAAATCTGAACTTTTGCAGCTCGACGTGCCACGTCAACCAATCACAGAGACTCCACTGTGTGACGTAGCAACATATTTCCCGACGGTACAGTTTACTGAATGATGTCCACTAACCTGAAACAGATGGAGAGGAGCTTTTTAGCTGAAATCGAGTGCCTGCAGTCAGTGTCCTGACAGGAGATATCCGCACCAATGCGTGGCAGTGACTCATCAGACTGGACTCGGGACAAAAATAGTCCTGAAAGCGAGCTGTGAGCCTCTCCCGCAGCTCCTGGGTGATGAAACTCAGAATGTCTCTGAATTATCTGGTGAATTAATTATGAATTAATTATCTGATGAACGTGACATGCTCTTGCTCTCTGTTAATAAAGCAAAGCCACTTCCTCGTCTGACATTAAACAGAGCCCGACAGAGGAGGGAGGGGCGGGGAGGCTCTTCCTGTGCGAGCGCTTCAAGAGCTGACCTGCATCTGACCTCAAAGTGCACAAGCGACCAACTTGAAGCGTTGGATGCAATTTTGAAACTGAAATCGCATTCGGTGGGAACGCAGCATTACTCAACTCAGTTCATTGGGAATTGTTAACATAACTTAGTTAAGTAAATCCAACAATCAGTTTTTTGAGTGTAGTTGAGCATTTTTTGCAAAACAAATGTTTTGAACATTTTGAAACTATGGTTAAATTCTTAGACGGACAAAAAACAGGGAATCCAGCAACAGAGGCACCTCTTAGCAACAGTAAGAAGCTGTCCACGCTGGAAGAATTTATTGTATTAAAAGTTATCAATCAGGTGTAAGTTTCTCTTAAAATACAGTTTTTTTTTTTAATAACTAAACTACCCTTTTCGTTCCCTGTTCCAGATCCAACATCAGACCAGAAAAGGCCAATCACAACTCCCACCAGTTCAAGATGCACACGTTTGAAAGAATCACATCCTGTAGCTATTGTCACCTCCTGCTCAGGTAAGATTCAGGCAGCTTGCTAGTTCTGATTTATTCAGAATAACTGCGCACACCTGACGGTGTACCAGCAAGGCACAAATGCTGCCCTTAGGGTAAACTTGAACTGTTATTACACCTGTTCTTGAATGGTAAACTGATTACATTCCAAGATAAATACACTTTTAGTATTTTTCACAATGAAGCAAAGGAAGAAAAGAAAAGAACACAATGACATTTTATAGTTCAGCCCGCAGTCACTTTTCGTCAAGCACTTCAATGAGGGAAAGAAACAAGTCCTTAACCTGACTGTAAAAAACTTATTGAGTTTGGATGAAAGTAAATATCTAATATTCTGTCATACAGGCTGTTAGCTGTCCCTGTTTTGAGCTCACAGTGCAGGTTTTATGGCCTCTAAAAACTTGAAGGACGTTTCCCCGTGTCGTTTCACTTATCTTGACAATGTGACAGGAGCCAGAGAATTCTAAATGTCAAGGTGTTTCTTTTCTGGTCGCTGTTGTACAGGAAATATATCCAGTATTTTACTGTCTCCAGGGGCATCTTTAACCAGGGTTATCTCTGTCTAAAATGTGGCCTGGGGGCTCATAAGGAGTGTCTGGGTCGGCTCGGAGTCTGCGGGAGGACAGGTGAGGAAGAGAGCCTCTGAACACTTTTCAGTGACCTTTGGACCTCAGTGTACTTACACACACTAAATACTGAAAACTGTCATATTCACAATAAAATTACAAATTTACCATCTTTCACTCTCCTTAGAGGAAAATACCTTTATTTTTTTGTCGTTTTTACAAGTAATAGTTTCTAAATCGCTCTTGATTTATATCTAACTGCAGGTATGCTGACAAAGTTTTACTTTAATTGTCAAGATCTTCAAGTTTAAACACACAAAGAGGATAAACTTAATCTTTACCCACCTTTTGCTACTCATTCATTTGATTTTTAGTGAACAGCTGCTCAAATTACTAGTGATTATTTTTGAAATATTGATACTACCAGTACCAGAACTTTATGCTATACTATCAATAATAAAATCTAATTTTCAAAACTTTGATACTTCAGTCACTTGAAGTAATGTTTATCATTAAATGGAACACAGTGGAAAGTAACTAAACTATTAAAATGATCACTAAATCATGTGCGGTCGGAGGGAACTCAGTCTGTACATGTTACACGTTCAGCATGTTCATGTTATGTAATTTAAGACTCAAGTTTAAATTTTTATTGTAGTTCTTAATAATCAAACAATAATTTATTTCAATGGTTTTATTATTTGAATAGTTTTTTATTGTTGAAAACACACTTTTTACATATATTTTGCATTTTTTCTGTTGCATTAGCTCAGCTGTGTTGAAAATTTGAATGCTACATCAATATTTTTCTGAGTTTAAAGTGAAAAAAAAAACTGTCTTATTCTTTATGAAGCAGGGATTTGACTTACACTAGTTTCTTTTGATTTACAAAACACATTTACACAAAGTATCTGTATCAGATTAGCATCACTGATACCAGCCCGAGTTTTACTTTGTATCAGATTTCGGAAAGGAAATCTGTGGTATTGAACATCACAAGTTACTGTATTAAGAATATGGTGAATAAATCATGATATGTCTGATTTTTTAGCTGTTTAATAGTTGTATAAAAATGTGGGCTGCAGTATATGTTGAATTTTAATGCTGTGTCTAGCCTTGTGTCTGTGTCACCAGACTGGTGCTTCAGGTTCTTTACCCTCGCTGAATTTACTGACATCTCAAGCCAGCTTGGGCTTTTGACAAGCTTCCTTAGCGGGAGTGCTGTGGTTTTTATGCATTCAGAGGCCGCGATGCGGGCCAGCAGAGGTTGACAGTTGAGGTTGTATGTCTAGAAGCCACCACACTCTCATATTGTATTCCCCTCACTGTATCTGTTTCTCACCTGCCTGCAGATCCTGTCAAGCTGAGGCCCAAGGTAAGACCTGAACTCCTTCTCTTCTTTGACTCAGACATCTTAGCTAACGCAAGAGGCAGGGCATAAACCAGCAGCTGAACTCCAGCCAATTGGATCTGTTGCCAAAGAGAGATCAGAAAAGATTTCCTCATCAGAAGCGACAAAACATCACTAATGAAGTGGTTTTGTTACATTACTGAACATGTGCTAATTTTAATAGTCTGCATAAGAGGACAAAAAATGTCCTTCTAACCAAATTTAAAAATCTTATATCCAGCCAAAATATATATATTTTTGATGTCGTTTTGAGACTGATTTACTAAACAAGAAAAGAATGTAGATTATTTATCTTGTTAGCCTGGAAGTTTGACTCAGATTAAGTAAAAAAATTCTGCCAATGGAATAAGAAAATTTCACTTGGTAAGATTCTTGAAATAAGAAAAAATTGAGTCAAATCAAGTATTTCAAGAATTTTACAAAGTAAAATGTTCTTACTCCATTGGCAGGAGTTTTTTTCAATTAGAGTCCATTTTTAGGCTAAAAACATAAATAATCTTACATGTTCTGGTAAGATTTTTAATCTTACAAATTCAGTTCTTGTTTAGTAAATCAGTCTCAACACAAGATTAAAAAAATTGACTGGACTTTAAAACTTGGTTAGATGGGCATTTTTTCCAGTGCAATGCTAAAATTATTGGCTTTTTACAACTGTGCTAAAAGTGTTTTTGTTACTACATGCAAGTATTTTTTTCGTACAATTTTTTTGCTCATTCAAACTGAGTATTGCATCATTTGTGATAAAGCAAAAACAAAACAATATATATTTTTTGTCATTTATAGCCAGTTTCTTAATATATTTGTCTCAGTCTGAAACATTCACCTCTAATTGAAAGACTTTTCTTTGACAACTTTAATAAGGATGGAGCCAGAGCAGCAGCAGGACGTCTGTTTGGTCAGACTCCTGTCATCGTGTACCAGCTGGCAAATCACAAGTCCTGGTGTTATTCTGTGCTTTTTGAAAATCTTAAGTAGATGGAACACTCTTAATAAGTGTCAGAGTTGATGAGAAATTATAATTGAACACACAGAAGAAAGTCCTGGGGTACTTCCTGCGCAGTGTTCATACCAGAAATCACCAATCAGTTCGTAAAGGAGGCCTTGAAATTGTTAACGAGCAGAACGTGTCATTTGACTTGACTTTAAAAGTGACATACCAGCTAATTTACTGATCAAATCAGGCTGGATCTGGTTTTAAATTCTCATTAAAGTAGTCAGAAGATAGAAAAAAATAATATTCCCACAAAACTCCTTACTACAGCTTCTTTTTAAGACAGCTATTCCTAACATCTGAAGAATAATACCCATCGAGATGATTGTATGACTCATTTTTCAGGTCAGCTTGCTCCTGCACACAAGCCAAGAACCTCTAACTCTATATTTATCAGCGTCTCCACAATGTTTCCATTATTTTCATACCTTTCTTTTTCTCTCTCCTCATTTTTTTTTTACTTTCTCTCTGTATTCACAGGACAACACAACACCACAAGACTCAGGTCAGTATGGTTTGACCACTTGAGCACTTTTTTTTAACCTGCAGAGTGTTTTGAGAGGTATTCTTTGTTCTGCTGCAACACACAGTCCAAGCACAAACAAAATGGAGATGCGGTTATTCTGAACAAAAATGTTCTTTTCAGCAGGGTTAAACCTAAGCTTCCTGTAGTATACAGGGGTGCAATGATACAGACAATTCACGATTTGGTTTGATTTGATACTGTAGTCCCTTGATTTGATACAATAAAGAGAAAATGTCCATGCCTTTCTTAACTTGTAATTGATTTAAATAAATTATGAACATTTGTTTAACCTCAAAAGTTCAGTTTTTAAACTAAATGTTGCTGAAACAGCAGGTTTCTCAGTGGACCTGCGCTCAACAATGCAGGCTAGGTGGAGTAGTCGAACCCAGATCCAATGAACCTTGAACACAGAGCATCTTCAGAAGACAAGCTGATAAAATAAAAATTTAAAATCTGTATTGTTCGATATGGTGTGTGTTGAACCTAAAGCACTGTATTAAATGATTCGATACAGATACTTGTATTGTTGCACCCCTTATATTTATATAGAAAAAGGCTTTTTAACATTCACATTTTGAATTAATGCTCATTAACTTCACCTCATCGGTGTCATTCATTTTTTTTCTTCAAGACTGAAGAAAAAAGTTATAGTTCTCGTTTAAAAATATTATGTATATGTATATCTATGTGTGTGTG
>NW_013952444.1:1206588-1263683 GCF_001266775.1 Austrofundulus limnaeus
ATATATATATATATATATATATACACAGTATGTATATACATGTATATACACACAAATACGAATGTGTAAAAAGCTGCTTTTCTCACCTCATGCCATGATTTCTAAACTCTCGATGGCACTGAGATGAATTGAAGTGGGTGGAATCATTATGAGAGCGGTGCAGGAGCAATGCAGAGAAAGAAATGCAGGAAAGCTCTCCCAGCAATCTGTGGGCCTCAGCCTCCACTGCTGGGCCGAGCCTTTGTGCGATAAATCAATTTCCATAAGGGGTTTATGAGAAAGACAGCCATGCTTATTGTTCTTATTAAAAACATGAATGTGAGAGATTCCATTCATCTGAGGTCACAGTCAGCTAATAATTTCTTCAGGCTGGTTTGCAGGGGAGCTGGAAGGGTGATCTGTCTGCAGCAGGCCAGATATGTGAGTCAGGGGAGAATAAGTGGCTGTGTCTTTTAAGTTGGCAGGTGTGTTTAGTCTTAGCCTTAGCCTCATGCTCGTGGCTGTGTTAGTCTGCCACGCTGAGGAAAGATTGGTGTTGCACCGTTCAGAAATCAAAGAGATGGATTTCCTGTAATAGTAAATTGCTGCTTTTGGGGTGGTGCCACTTTGGTGGTTTAGGTTTTAATCAGAAAAGACTGCCAGCAAGTGCAGATTTATGTGTGTGCTAGGTGTCCATTGTGATAAAGCCAATAACATAAACGTTAATAGGAAATTTTTCTTTGCACATGTGATTAGCATTAATTATAAAACGTTAAGTTTAAGCTCTGATTAATTTTTTCCCCATTTTTGTTCATTTATAATGTGAAATGGACCACATTTTTTACAGCATACATTTCTAGTCCTGTCAGCCACTTCAAGTTTTTTTTTTACATTACCCCATATTTACTTTTTCGCAAACACACTTATCAGCAGGGGAGACATGAGATTTCCTGCTCAACTTGCTGTAAAATAGCATTCAAACATTTTTTTTGTGGGGGAAAAAAGGGACTGAAATATTTCAGGTGCTCAGAGCCCTGAAAACTAGATTAAAACAGCAATTTTCCTCTAGGAAAACTTGCTTTTGCTGACTTCCAGTTGTTTAACTTTTCACTTTGCTGGTAGGATGTAAGACTATACTCCGGGGTGTGTCAGTACTCTGTGATATTAGTGCCACCTATCACTCATACCAAGTGTATTGAGACACAAAATTCATTGTTCCTAATCCCCCTTTCTCTCCAGTTCTGCTCCTGTTGTCGAATCTGGGTGGGTTTAGGTGTGTATTATTGTGTATATGTAGGTTTGTGTGTTCGTTCATCTTGATCTTGTTTCTTGGGCTGGTCTGCTGGTTTCGTATTTAGGGTTGGGGAGCAAATGTGCTGTTGGAGTGAGGTGGCTGAGGGTGGATGTGCGAACAGATATATCTATATCAATTGGTGGTGGGGTTTAAAGTAGCTTTTATTGTTTTTATTGCTTTTATTGTTCTTATTTTGTAAAAGTGGCCCTTTTTGTACTAGAAGGACCATCTATAAAGATAATAATTGGATGAATTGCTCTGGTGGTGGAAAATGTTTTTTTTTCTTCTCCTTTTTTTACCTGATGTCTTGGGCTAAAGGCCTGTCTTTACCGCTTTTGAAAAATACTTTAAGTGTTTTATTTCAGTCATATTCTAACTTGCATGGCCCAGTTCTCTCATATTTATTTTCACCTATTTTGCTTTTACACATTTTGATCTCATTAGCTATGGGTGTTCAAAAATGTCAATGACACATTTTCATTATTTAGCTCACTTATTAAATTCTAGTCAAAAATTTAATTTCCACTGATATTTTTATTGCTATTTATTGCTGTTCTTATATTTTGCTATTTTTAACTAAATGTTAACTTTTAATGTCAGTGTCTAAAAACTGAATTCTAAATCTAAATATGAAAAAAACAAAAATCTTAAATATGGCAGCAGCCTTTGCTTTTGGTCTTTGTTCCAGTGTCGTCATCCTGCGACACAAGCATCTGCTAACATTGCTAATGCTAATAATGCTGCTAAAGATAGCATTTAAAATTTAAATTCAAAATGAGTTCATTGAAAATAATAGATGGTACCTGTGGTCCGGCAGTTTGAAGTGCAGCTCAGATACAAGTCTCAAGGTTGATGTCTTGTAAAGAAATTTTAGCAGTGTTAGCAGCATTAGCGGTTGCCTTTGTCACAGGATGATGATGTCATAACAAGAGCAAACAAAGCGTAGCGACGGCTGTGTTCTATTTTGAAATACCTCAATGTAAGCTTTAACTATTAGTCAAGACATTTAAGATTTTACTTTTCTTTAAGATTTGCATGTAGGGTTTAACATTTAGACATAACAGTTAATATCCAAACTTAATAAAATTAGCTAAATGTAAGAACAGTGAGCTAAATAATACTAAAGTGTTAGTGGGAAATTCTAAGAAGGATTTTACACTCAGAAAGTCACTCGTAATGAAAATGTGTTTGAAACATGTTTGAACATTTTATTTTAAACCTGGCCTCTCATAATTAGCAAAGTTTCTTTGGTTTGGTTTATTTTAAAGTGAAAACTTACAATTTTTTCATCTATTGTCCAAATTATGCCTTATTTTCTGAATAAAACTCAGAGGTAAATGCAAAAAATGTTGAATATGTTTGTGTTCCCTGTGTGCCAGGTTTACCAAAGATGATAGTGATCAGAGACTACAGTGGTATCCCCAACCCCCAGTGCGGGCCTCCGCTGAGCATTCATGCGGGAGATGTCATCGAGTTGATGTTTGCTGACCTGCAAAGCTCCTGGTGGCAGGTGTGTGCCTTTCTGCTCATTTTTGTTTTATGTCCACATCTGTGACTTGTTAAAACACGACACGTCAGCGCTCACCTGGTTAGTGAGATACACGCAAAATCTTTGCTGAATCAAATTATCTTTAGTCAACTGCCTCCCCTCCCAAATAGTGACCAGGGAAACATGTTTAAAAGCCCCCAGTACAGTGACGTCAGCAATTTATCTCTCTGTGATGACGTTTTTTTTTCTAAGATAAACTGCAAACTGGCCTGTGGTTGTTCATCACATTCTGTCTGCTGTCAAGATGAGCTACAATATATGGCAATGAGGTCAACCACAGTTAGAAGATTTGTATTAACTTCACTGGACCCTAGTTGCATTTCAGATGGGATAGCCGACCTGTCCTTCACTCTTTACTTTGAATCCGAGCCAACATAAGATGATCTAAACAATTAGTGGCTTCAGTTGATTAATGGCGTGCCACAGCGAAACAATAAAACACAAAACACTTTAGCCCCTGGTGGCTGCTTTAATGGTGGTGCGCAACCTCATGTCCTGGCACATTTAGCAACCCTCTCACGACATTGGGGTGTTTGACCTTATCTATTTTTGAAAGGATACCGTTATCTGGGGTCTTCCAGGAGCCTGCCTTGCTGTTTCTAACTCTACTTTATGGTGGCATTAAAGCCTCATCCTCCTTCTGGTGCTGCTCCAATCAGACTGCGGTCTTTGCCAACGGCGTGGCTGGGAGTGGGCAGTTAGCCCAATTTTCCGTCGCTCCATGTTTCTCTCTGTCGTGACATAGCACAAGGTGGAGGGTGAGGACATGGACGCCCGGAGAGTTCATGTAGGCTGGTTGAATGGCTACCAGAATGTCACGGCCCAGCCCCATTGCCAGTGTATTGTTTTCTGCCATGGTAACAATCCATACTGGAAGGGAATAGTCTGAGTAATAATGTGATGACACACATTTGTGTATCCGTGCCTGCTGCATAATGATACTGTAAACAGCTTAACTAAAAAGCTAGGGGTAGAGCGGTGTTTTGATAAACATATTCCCACATTGTTTGCACTGCTTGTTCCACTAGGGCTCAATTAAAGCTGTGTGTGGAGGGAGTGTTGATATAAAAGCACATCTTAAATATCTTTTGGAAGTATGAATATTTGCTGAAGCAGTAAAAATGTTGAAGTTTAAGTCTTTAGGTCAGCCAGTGTACTTTTCAATCATGTATTTTAATTTATACAAAATAAGCAGAACAATTTTTTTCACAAGAATATAGTATAACATTCAGAAACAACAGAGAAAAAACTGACAGAGTTGCATAGTTATGTCAGTTTTTCGATAGCGCTATTAGCATTTGCATATATATTTTTTAGCTCTTTAACATCGCTTAACTCTATAGCAGCCAAAGAAGGCTACACAACAAACTTTAAGTAACGGCAAAAACCACCGAAACATAATGTTAACTAATTAGCATTTTCTGTGAAAGTGCATCTTGAATGCTTAATGTTGACAATTTGTTTTTGCAAGAAAAAAATACAAAAATTTTCCAATTTGTTGTAAAAAAAGTTATAAGTAACAGAAAAGAAGTAGCTGAAAAAGTTGAATCTAGCACAACGATTTAGAAAGAATATGTTTGCTAAATTCAGCAGTAAGAAGCTGAAATTATCACAAAAAACTGAATTTAGCAGTAAAACAAAGCTGAAATTAGTAGACAAGCAGCTGTGACATAACTGAAAAAGCTGAATATAGCACAACAAAATAGAACGCAGATGCTGAATTAAGCAGTAAGAAGCTGAAGTTATCCAAAAAAGTGAAGTTAGCTGTAAAAAAGCTAAAAGTAGCATAAAAGTAGCTATAAAGTAGCTGAAAAAGCAGAATAAAGCACAAAGAAATAGATAGAACACATTTGCTGAATTAAGCAGTAAGAAGATGAAATTAGTTGAAAAATAAAAAAACAGCTTAAATTAGCTTAAATAAGCTGATAGAAGTACAAAAAGTTTTAATCGGAAGAGTAGCTGAAAACAGCAGAAAGATAACTGTAAAAAGCAGAAAAATATC
Source organism: Austrofundulus limnaeus (assembly GCF_001266775.1). Classification (NCBI taxonomy): domain Eukaryota; kingdom Metazoa; phylum Chordata; class Actinopteri; order Cyprinodontiformes; family Rivulidae; genus Austrofundulus; species Austrofundulus limnaeus. The sequence continues at coordinate 1,211,413 of NW_013952444.1, forward strand.
TAAAATTAGCAAAAAATAAGCTGAAAGAAGCTGACATTTAGCACAAAGATGTAAAAAAGCAACAACAAAAAACAGAACTAAATTGAAAAGTGCAGTAAAAATTTATAAACATTTTGAAGGGTTTTATGGATGTCCATTCATTTTTATTCAGAAAAGAATGGCTGAAAAGACTAAATTTCGGAAAAAAGTATAAATTTCTGAAATACCAAAAGTCATTGCATTGTTGAAATTGCACAAAAATTGCAGAACAAGATATGCGCAAAAAAATGAATGGAATAGAAAAACAGATAATTTCATTAATGCAAATGCGATGAAGCATTCACACAATAAATAATACTAACCTCTTCAAATCACATCAACTTCACTGTTCCCAAATATGAGGTGTTCTCGCCCAGGTCTGTTCTTATAGATTTTCAAATTTGTACTTTATAAAGTTGGTGTCGAAGTAAATTCAAATCAGGAACAAGATAAATTAAAAAGGACATGTATACAAGGACATAAAAAAAGCATTAAAGAGCATCCGCTTAGATGAACAACTAACGTTTAATAACTTAATTTTTACAGCTTAATTTCTTTGCCTCAAAGTTTTGATTGTTTTAATATTTTCTGCTGGTTACAGTGTCACATATAAACTTCTGGTGGCAGTAATCAGCTGTAAATATTATATATACTAATAAAAAAGACAAAGAAGAATTTGAATTAAAGAAAATAGTTTCAGAGCCTGCACTAAATGGCTTCAGTTCAACAAGTTTGAGAGGTCTCATAGTTACACACAATATGATTTGGGGAAAAAACACTGAATCTTAACAGAACCTTGTTTGTTTACAATGAAAAGTCCACAGGGTGCCTTTAATCTTCTGCGTCCCCGGTGGCGCCAGAGGATGGAATTACAGAACAGTGAGAATTCATATCCCCTGTTACCCAGAAGGCAATTATCCCCCATCCCCCTGGCAGAACAATACAATCAATCACTGTAATTTCATTTGATCCTCTGGCTGCTGCCTGTTTATGCCAACAGAGTAATAAGTTTAATCTTTATCATACGCTTATCGAAAGCATAACAAATAGAGAAGGGCTCTCTAAAAACCTTTGATGAAATGTTATTACACAGAATGAATCATAGAGATGGGTTAAGATTCGCTTTCCAATCTAGTTACTGCCAGTGCAGTGCATGGCTCCAAAAAGCATTTTATACTCTAATAAAGAGGGAGCGAGGAGAAAAAACACAAACAGGGCAGGAAGCTGAACGAAGAGTTTCCCTTGCCCTCAACGCTTCTCATTTTCTCAGGTTCACTCAGATTTCAAATTGAACTCGAACTCAAAGTTGTAACCTCACATGTCAAGCTAGATATATATTTTTTCCTGCCTAAACAATGGTAAATTAAATCTATGCTAAGTTAAACTAAAAGCTACTTTATATTCACACTAGAGTGACTGGTTTTACGAATTTGGTTTATTTAGATAGAGACTAAAGTTTGCCTTTTACGTGCTTCTTTAAAGATTAATTTACATATAAAGCCTGTCAACGCTTCAGGCAGGTTTCCTCAAAAGCACTTGTGCGACTTTAGCGTGAGCCGGAGCTCACACTGTTTGGATATTAAAAGACCAGAATAAGATTCATTATTTAGTGTTAAACGGGGCCCCTTGTTTTGATGCAGTACAAATTTAACTGCCGGCAGAGTTTGAACCGTAATTAACTTGGGCTGCAATTTAGATGCACTGCTTGTTGTGTGCTAATTGCTGAGGATTTACTGAAGCAAGAGTGGGAGTGGGGGGGAAGGAGAAAAGGAGGAGAAGGCAGGGAGGCAGAAGCGTGGCTGCACCCAGACAAATATAATGCGATTAACACGCGGTTCCCTTCGCAGGGCAAAGTCGTGGCGACAAGCAAGACTGGCTTCTTTCCAAGTGACGCTGTGAGGCCTTGCCCATGTGTAAGTGTTCATGGTTATTCAAATCAATAAGACAAAATTTAGTGTGATTACGGTGCATTCAGCAGATAATGGCTACTATTGATGTCTTGCCAAAGAGATGTAGTGCTTGGAATTGCTTTTTCTTCACTGGTAGAGACTTGTTTTAGCCATTAGATATGGCTTGAATATCACATTACCACTAATGACCTCCACCCTCTGTATTGACTGTTTAAAAACACAAAATAACCACAATTCTTTTCTCTGCCAGGTTCCAAAACCTGTCGATTATTCTGCACAGCTCTGGTAAGTGGCAGAAAAAAAAGAAAGAAAGAAAAAAGATGGCGTTTGTGTCGAGCAGAATGTGTTCTAACACCGTATTGTCGACTATATTGACTGCTCTCATCTTCATATTCAGAATGATTGATTGCAGTGTAAGTGCAGTAGTTGTTTATTGATGGTTCAGGTTTGCAGGGCCAATGGAGAGATACCAAGCTGAGGTGGAGCTCCTGGACAGAGAAAACGGCACATATCTCGTTCGACACAGGAGTAAAGAGTGCAACGAATATGCCATCAGTATAAAGTGAGTGACATGATGACTTTCTATCTGTTTATTTCAATCACAAATCTCATTCAGTTCTGCTTTTTTTTTATCAGAAATGTTTGAAAAAAAAATCCACCACAATCTCAATCTTATTGGCAAAATCACTTTCTTATGAGAAGCAAGAGACAAGCAGGTGGTAATTTAAGAAGTGTCAGCCTGAAAATATCCACTCAGTACAACAGTTTATCTGAAAGTACGGTATATAGCTCATATGTACTTCCATAAATCTAGACCTATTCAACTAAATTGCTTAAGGGAGCACAGTTGCTCAAAGACAACAGCTCAGGAGGGAGACTGTGAAGGTGAAACACTGTATGTAACAGAACAAGTATTATAACTTACATTTTCAACTTTTTTATTTTGTTGCATTGAATATCAAATCTGCAATTGATTTAAAATTCATTTTTGTATTAGATTGCGTGGGGGCAGTGGGGGAGTCATTGCCAGGCCAGATAGAAGTCACACACGGGCCAGATGTGGCCCGCGGGCCACCAGTTGAATAGTCCTGATCTAGAAGCTAAAGCAGATTGTGTGGTGATTTGTTTATTTCAACAAAAAACCAGGTAGTTATTATAAAATAAAGAAGAGGTGAACTAAAAAGGCACATTTGCTTAAATTTCGAGTGAAATATTGTGAGAAAAAAAGTTTATTTAGTTTTAAAATATATTCACAAGCTTTAAGTGTTTTTTAGGTTTTTGTCTGAATCCAAACTATGTAGAATCTCTAAATATTGATGAGCACAAAACCTGCTCCTGAGGAAAACCAAACAAAAAGCTTTTGTTAAACAGAATGTCTTTTGAGTTGATGCAGTTGTTTTTACTTGCCAAACGTGATCTAAGGCAGAGTAATCAGTGAACCAACTACAGGGTCATTATTGGTGCCCAAGGTTCATTGATGTGTGTAAGGAGTGAAGCTGGTCAGATCCTGTGGTTCCCATTAAAGAGCCATTAAACTGCTCAAAACCTTTATATTGGCTCTGATAGGAAGGTGTCAGATCACACAGCGTGCCGCAGCTTGATGCTTATCGGGCCTGTAAGCTGCATACCAGCCAGGGTGTTCATGCTGAGCCTTATCCATCGCTGAAAGTGCTTGTATTGGACATGTGAGCCTCAGAACTGGATTGAGCGATGGAAAATAGATCGGATGAATCATTTTTTCTTTTACACCGTGTAGAGAGCTAGTGAAAAGACAGCTGCAGGAGACTGTATTGGTGGTCTGAGCTGGGGAAATCCTGCGTCCTGGGATTTATTTGGTGCTATTTTGACACATAGGTCACACCTAAACATTATCACAGCCCATGTTCTCTCAGTTACAGCAGCATTATTCCCAGATGGCAGGGGCCTCTTTCAGCAGGATAAAGTACCGTGCCATCCTTCAAAAATGAAACTGTTGACTTGGTCTCTTGGTACTCACATCTGAACCAACCCAAGCAGATGTGCTGAAAAAAATGAAAAACCAATTATGCAAAAAAAAGTATATTGAGCAAAGAGTCAAGTATATTTTGTTTGATAGATTTCTTTCTACACCCGTTATGAGTATGGTATTTGCTCAGTGTTAAAGTTAATGATGCTCATTGGTTCAAATATTGATTCACATGTAAAGCAGTGCATAAAATGTTGAATTCTTTGAACGTCACTATTGCCACTAAAAAATATTAGAAATATCGACTTGAAGGGAATTCATAATCAATAAGTCGAAGTCTGAATAATGTAGTAGACAACCAGTTGAATCTCTTCTAAAAACTTTATTCATCTCTCACTCCGATCAGCTCCAGCAGCACATAGTCAGCAGCCCTCAGAGTAAAATGACCTTTGTCTTATCTAGATATAAAAACAGAACCCGACTATCCCAGGCTGCTCTAAGACAGAGATTGCACACAAGAAGTAACAAAAAAAACTCTTTCCTATATGATGATTCAACCTTTTAACACATCTCTTCCTGGTTACACTCCTGGAGGTGTTACCTTTTATGTGAGATGTAGAACTTAACCAACATTTGTTTATGAAGACAGAAAGGACACATCGATAAGACACACCAACTCTCATTCTTTGTTTTAAACCACATCAGAAAGTATAAAAATACAATACTGGATCTAACATTTAGTCAATGAGTTACAAAATTTCCTTCAGACTAATTGCTATTTAATATTGATAATTTAATGTATTCCAACTTACTTGACCATAAGATGAATTTCTGATAAGAGTTTTATCATTGCACTTTGCATGGAACACACAAGTATTTGCATGGTAAGCTTTTAGATCGAAGTGTGAAGACATGTCTTTATAATTCACATAAAGAATACCCCCATTTACTCTTTATAAATCTTACTTATGTAAACCTAGAAAGAAACCAATTTAAATTAAAATGCTTTATGGATGTCTCCGTTCACACATTTCTAGTAACTGTAACATTAAGATGAAGATGAAGTAAAACTAAATGAACTGTTTTATTATCTATTGTCTGTGTCTCTGGCACATATCCAAGGAGTGCTTGATAGACTTTTATCAAATTATTTGGTTATAGTCTGTAATGCATATCATAGGAGTGCTAGAAACCCAGTTGTAGACATCGCGTACTCTCCATAGAGCTCCAATAAATGGCGGTGATATCTACGAGTTAAGTGCTGCCTTATCCTTCTTTTTAAAAACAACTTTGTCTATTTAACTAGTGAATATCTTCCGGGCTACATCAAAGCTTGTTCAGTCTTTAAAAAGAGAAAGGCCTATTGAGTCCCTCTGATCTGGCATGGTGTTTGCAACAGATTATAGCGATGGAGGGAACACTCTGAAATAGTGTTTCGTGTTAAGACTGTTTAGCCGGTGACACACCATTCCAGCCTATTTATTTCGGTGGTCTCATACCGTTACTCATTCAGAGCTTTGATCTACGGGGCCAGTGTCTGAACACTCCAATCCTAATTGCCTGTCTCAGTGCTTAAGATCCCTATCAGGATGGTTGTTTGAGATAATGGAGCTTTATATAGAGAGCTCCTACTAATCAACTAGAACTGTTTAATGTCAAACGCGACAAGCGGTCAGTTTGTATGTGTTTGTATGGATGTGCAGCCTCGGGATCATGTAGGATTAAAGAAAAAACATCCTGAAACAAGCCTAATCTGTGTCTATGCATTGCACTGCTTATAACTCAGCACACATCAATAATGTATTACTGCACATATATTCATAATGTATTAGGAAATTTGCAACATGACTGTATTCTTCTCATCTTTTATGCAGTGCACTGGGAGATTTACAGTGCCCATCTGTCTCCAGTCCAACTTGGACATCATCACATGGGTGATGAGTTATATTCACTACTGTCCTCTAGATACTTAAGTGATTGAGGGGATACTATGTATACCCAGAGTTCACTCTAAACAATTTCAAAGTTAATAGCCACAGTAATTAGCTTTTATACACCCCGATTTTTAACTCTTGCGTGACTCTGCAAAACAGGAAGTTAACATGATTAGCTGCGATATTTATTTACACCTTGCTCACACATAAATCCAAATCATTCATTAGAAATCTTATTCGCTTTTTTAATAAAATGTTTGTTAAAAAAGAGTAAACTTTTTCACATATTAGTAACTGCATCGGCTCAGCTGGTAGAGCAGTTGCCTCTCAGCAAGAAGGTTGCCGGATCGAATCCCAGCCAGGGATCTTTCTGGGTAGAGTTTGATTTTTCTCACTGTGCATATGTGGGCTTTCTCCGGGCACTTCAGTTTCCTCCCACAGACCAAAAACATGACTGTTAGGCTAAATGGTAACAATAAATTGCTCCATGTGTCTCTTTGTGGCCTGTCTAGGGTGTACCCCACCCCTCTCACTGTGAATGCTGGGAACCAGTGACCCCAAAAGGAAGCAGCGGCTAAAAGATTATGGATGAATGGATGGATTGTACTTGCCAGAGTAGGATGGTGCATACAGAAGTCTACCTAATGCTCTTGTGCCACCTTCTGTATTTGAATACATGCAGATTAAATGAGTTTAATTGTGGCACCATTTTTTTTGTTAAAACACCAGGCAACAAACTATGTTTTGACCCATCTTAAAGGCACAGTGTGTAGGATTTTGTCAATTCTTTTAGCCAAAATTGAGATAATCACTAATGACAATAATAAAAACATGTCTAATCATTGCAGACAAAGACCTTGTTTTATTACTTTTACCTTATAAAAAGCTGTTTATATCTCCATGGTCGCGGGTCGCCACTACAGGCAGCCGCCATCTTGCACCGCCATCTTGTCTACGAGGGCTCATGAAGGACAAACTGCGGTGGCGGCGTCAAAAACGGTTTTAGTTGTAATACTATAAATGTAATATTTGTTGTCTGTCATTGYAGCTGGGATAATTTTACTTATTAAAGCTCATAATCTTACCACTTGAAACATCACTAGCCCTGAAGCTGCTGGTAGACATCGCGGTTGGAATTATCAAAGGTTTTTGACACCTGAGAGACACCGTAGCAACTCCTTTGCATTTGGAAGCGGGGGGTGGGGGTGGGGGGAGGACCAGGGAGGATGATTCAACCACTCAACTACTAGATGTCGCTGAAAACAACAAATGCTACACACTGTGCCTTTAAGAAAAAATACTGTGACTGGTCACTGCTAAAAAGCTTATGTCAAAACGTGACACATCAACTAAAGAAAAAAAAAATCAAATGGTTGTTGCAAATGTAGTGCATATGCAACAAATCTTGTTATGTATATAAAGTATATATATATATATATATATATAATATATATATATATATATATATATAATATAAAATATATATATATATATATATATATATATATATATATATGATTTATTTTTTTAAATGTTCAGTTATTGGAGGGTAGCCACTCACAAAAGATGTACAAAAGAAATCTTGTTGATTGCATAAAACAATAATAGGTATACGTATAAATAGCATCAGGAAGTAAAATTGTAATATAAAAAATCAATAATTTACAAAAAACACATCAGTTTGTTACTTCAAACTACTGTAAGAAATGAGTTTGTGAGATTATTTGATTGAATAATAAGTGTGGGACTCACACACAAGAAAATCAGGCGTTTTTCCTTTTTTTCCCAAACAGAGTTGCTCGTCTCAGGACAACAATTAGCTGTCAGCTCAGGCCGACCTCTCTGACAGTTCACCACAGATACCAGATTGATGTGAAAGCATGTATGGTTGATTAGTAGTCCATGTCTTATTCACCCTCCACAGGTTCAACGATAAAGTCAAGCACATTAAGATTCTGACCAAGGATGGGTGCTTTTACATTGCGGAGAGTCGGCTGTTCAAGACTGTGCTGGTAAAGGGTTTGACTTTGAATGGATTTTTTTTTTCTTTGCCCTACATACTGCAGCTGGATTAATGAGTTAGACTGTTTCAACATTACTTCTAATTTCTCTATTATATTTATTGAATTTTTAGAACTAATCGACGAATATTAAATGGTTGATTTGTTTTGCACATGAATACATTTTCAGTACAGACTCATCTTGTACTAAGATCAAACTAACAGTTTGCTAAATAACATTCCCATGCTTATTTGCATTATTTTCCATTTTTTTGTACACATTTCAAGCTAGCAAGCTTAGTGATGTGAGGTGTTAACTTTGTGTTTTGTCTTCTTATGCTGATTTGACACAGGACTTGGTGGAGTACTATAAACAGCACTCTCTGAAGGAGGGTTTCAGCAGTCTTGACACCACTCTGCAGGTTCCCTACAGAGAACTGTCCAATGGAAACATGCCTAAGGCCATTACCAAGGTTGGCAGTGGTGAGTCTGCTTCACAAACATCCAGGTTCCTTTCCTGACACTATCTGCCTGACAGGTGGAAACACTACAGGCTCAGATCATATCTTGAGCTGGTTTATATCTGAAAGACATTCTTAGCAAGGAATTTGTTTTGACCTGTTTCAAAGACTAGCTTTTGTGGCTTTTTGCTGTGAAAACATATCAGATAAAAAATACATTTTCCCCCTTTGAAATGCCATAATGCCTGCCAGCTGGGTATAACAGGAATAGCCAGTGGTAAGCAATTATAGCATTTCAAGTCATCACTTAGAAACAATGGAAGTAATATGAAGTGAGAAACAATTGGTGAGTCAGTCTATTCAGTTATGCACAGCAGTTAGATTTTATTGAACAAGGAAGGCCTTTGTTCTTCACACTCCATAATGCAAAATCTACAAACTGTCAAAATAAACAGCTATAGCTTTGATTTATGGAACAACTTATCACATGCACACACAAAGTCAAAGCACTTCCTTTAGCTTCATTTCAATATTTATTATTCTTAATAATTTTTGCTAAATGCAGATTTCTAAATCTAGTTTGTATATTAAATCTTCATTTAAAAAGAAAAAAAATATATATATATATATATATATATATTTGTGGCAAAATGCAGATTTAATCCAATGAAAAAAAATGAGGCCAGTAGCTCCTGACCAAGTGTGACGAGCTGCCAGTCAGGTTATGTGGACCAGAAACAGCTCACACATGCTTTGTTTGTCACAGTGACCTCATACAGTATAATAACACAGGATGGACACCAGCAGGTTGATTTGTTTCACAGGACTCCTTTAAATGGTAATGAATACAAAAAACACTTATCTTTTTAGAATATTAACTGTGTTTGACAATGAAACAAACGTAGCAGTACTTGCTGTTCAGCACTGCTAAATGTTCTTCAAAACAAAAAAATATAATAATTTGGCTTTACACTAAAGCATAAGGTGCCAGGTAAATTAATATCCTGCATAAAAAAAATTACACACGCCAATAAGTTTGATATTATATAATGCCTAGTAGGCAGAGAAAATCATAAGATTTTTATTCAAACACATGCTTTTTGTTATGTTTTATGAAACAAACATGATAAAGCACTAGTTCTTTGACGATGTAAGCAGTGTTTGTTCCTTAAGTTATTGCATTTCCTAAAGCAATTCCTCGCTGCATGTTAAACAGCTTAAACGGCTACAAAAACACACACACAAAAAAATAAACAATAACATGACATGGCATATGAGACGATAGAGAAAATCGAAAACACTGTGACTGAGAGAGAAAAAAAAAACAGAGCCTCGGCAGCTCAACGGGCTTGGCAGGGAGGTCCCAGTTAGGGCTCAGCGCCTCAGGCAACCACCAGGAGCCCGCTACTTCAAAACATCACACTCCACACTCTGCTTAGCTCTGAGATGGCTTCACAATCTTACTGACAGGACATGACATTCCACTTGGGCTGGCTGCAGCAAAATAAATAAATAAATAAGATGTGTGACAGCCGTCTGCTGACACACACCTGAGGGAATACCCCCGGTCCAACTGAGGGAGCATGACTTTTTCCACAAAAATGGAGGGGAGAAAAAAAAAAGTTTGCGAATACAGTCTGATCTGGAAAAGCATGAAGCAGCTGGAGGTAAACTGTCTTAACTTTAAGAGAGATGTATGAGTAAACAACCAGCAGCCGAGGCGAGCAGATGAGCGCAGGAACAAAGTCAAAGTTAGCCTTTTGTTACTGTGTGGATGTAAAATTCTGCTGCGTTTTCGTCGCTCGGCTTCTTTTGGCGGATTTGGTCTCTGAGCGCATCGGTCTTCAAAGCAGCTCTGTAAGAGGTGTTTTTGTGCATTGCTGCCATTCATTGCACAACTTTTTTTATTTTCTCATGAAGCCTTGACAGACCTGCCATCGCCTCAGTGCATTCTGGGATGGATTAATATTGCCTTAAGTCGTCCACCCCCGTAGACAGACTAGTGTGGGCATTGTATTCTCTGTCAGGTAAACAGCCTCTGTGAAAAGACAGATGTCATGCAACAGCAAAAGAAAAGGGGCTGAATCTCAAAACAGGCAGCACATTGCGAAGAAAAAAAAAAGAATAATGCAAGGCTGTGTGAACGTACACAAACTGCAGAAGCTGCTGAAAAGCCATCAGAAATCAGGAGAAATGTGCTTGGAAAATCTCCAACAAACATGTTTAATTAAGTCTGACTGTGGGCTTCTTATTCTGGATGCATCTGAATGCTCAAAACAGGACATTATTTGGAATGCAGTGATAATTTTAATATGTCAGAAAAAAATCATTCTCTAGTTAAGAGGGGTGGGGGTATTTTGCTAAATGGTCTTTTTTGAGCTTTATATCATGTTTATAATGTCAATCCCTTATCAAAAACACACCCAGAGTGTTGCTTTGACTCATACGTGCATGTTTGAGAAATCCTTGAATCTCCTGTGGTAGCCACGTGGAGCTGTCTAAAAGTTTAATGGTACGAAGCTCCGCCCATTTACACTAAGCTCCTCCCTGGAGACAAATCAGTGCCAATCACATTCATACACTGATGGGACACACATCAGAAGCTTTAGGGGTGAAGTATCTTGTCCAAGCACAAAAACTGAGACAGCTGGACGGGGGGATGGAACCCAGGAAGACTTCCCTAACCACTCTGCCCCCCACCCCACCCCTTTAAGGTTTGTTTTATTTGTTTTATGATGTAATATTTGTAGAAACAGTTTTTAGAGGTCTATAAAACAATTAGGTCTAAATGTTATTGACTTGAAGTACAACTTGCAGTTGTTTCACAGTGTTGCGTAAGCTTTTCAGTTGTTTGTATGGCGTTTAGACAGACACTTGCCCTGCACTGGCTGCTGCCTGTAAGGGAGAAAAGAAGGAATATAACCATATTGTTGTGTTAACAGAAGAGGCTGTTTGCTCAGTGTAAAAGTCTGCTGGCTCAATCATTTCACATGAGTCCAGAGATGGTTGTTGACTCATAATATGGAATCTGAGACGTCTCCTTGTCAGGGCCTCCTTGCACTTACCCACCTGCTGTTGCTTTGGCTCACTTCAGCTGACACTGAACAAGGTAGTAATGTTGATTTGTTGGTTGAACTGCTGATATATTTTCACTAAGTAGGCAAACGTACAGTATGTGGATGGTCAAGAATTTCTTAATAGAAATTTGCATTTGCAACTCCAGTTGATGACTATGTGAACAGAAGATCCATCCATCCATCCATCCATCCATCCATCCATCCATCCATCCATCCATCCATCCATCCATCCATCCATCCATCCATCCATCCATCCATCCAACCATACACCCCCCACCCAATGGGCTCTATTAGATGCAAAGTTTCAATGACTATTTGACCTCCGCCCCCAAAAGCCAAACTCCTCACTCTATCCTTAAGAATGAACCTAGCTACTCTGAGGAATAAGTGCATTTCAGCCACTTGTATTTGCAATCTCATTCTTTGGGTCACTGCTACACACAGCTCTATCTTTGCCACAACAGCTTGTTACAGCTGCCCAACCCACCACTCCACCTCCACTTGGGACAACAACTCATTCCCAAACCTGAGTGGGACAATCAACACTTTTCGAGTTGAGGACCATGGCCTCGGATTTGGAGATGCTGAATTTTATTCCAGCTGCTTCACACTCGACTGCAAACTATTTGCGCGCCTGCTGGAGGTCTGGTCTTGATGAGGCCAGCAGGACCACATCATCTGCAAAAAGCTGCAATTTGCAGTCTCAGAATCTAGAGACCTTCTGGTTCTTTGGCTTCACCTAAAGGTTACAGTTATAAATAGAAATAGTGACTAACGGCAATCTTGGTGCTTTCTTACCAGCAGCACTGACAAAATGAACCCAGGCCTCACTTCAGCTGGACAGATATTAGATGGCCTGAAACCCCAAAAGCCCAAAGTACCACCCATAGAACACTGTGATAGACACGATTATAGACCTTTTTCCAAGTTATCAAAACACATAGAGACTTGTTAAAGACTAAATAATTAGAAACTCAATACAATACATAGATTTGCTGAAAATTGACATACACTAAAACTATTTTCAAAGGCTTGGCAGTTCTGGAATGTGGCTACAATAATTATTAATCTGTGTCTACTTTGACATATATGTTGAGGAACAATTTAACTAGCTGAAAGTATGAAAACATGCGTTTGTGGCAAAAGAAAACTCAAACTAGCATTAAAAGAGGACTAAATGTTAAGAAGTGTGCAAATGCGATGTGAAATGACAATTTGTCTGATGGTTTCATTGTTCAGTTCTCCGCCAGTATTTTCTTGTTTATTGACTTTGACAACTTTTCTCTCTCCTTTACCCTCTCACACACCCTCTCTTCCTGTCAAACTTGTGTTTACTTTGCTTGTGTTCTCTCTTTGCTCCCACTATGGCCTGAAACCCCTCCTTCCCCTCTCCTCACACCCACCCCGGCTCCCCCTATCACTCGCTATGTTTCTCTGTAGTTCTTCCTGGCGGCTGCAGCTTTGTTCCTCCTTCCTTCTCGCCTTTCTGGTCAGGTACAGGTGCAGATTGTTTTACTCTTTGTTGCTCCTTTGCTCTGTGTTCACTTCTCTGGGTTTGAAACGTTAACTGTCTTGTTTTTATTTTATTTTTTTAACATCTTTGTCAAAGCATGTAATCCAGGGATGTGCCTATTGTCTTGTATTAATTACATTGTATGTTTGAATAACCTCATTGAAAACCATATTAACATGATAATCATTTGTGTCAAATGAGATTGAGTTTCTTTCAATTTAATGCTTATAAATGGAGGAGTATGGAACGAACAAGTGGCTATTAACTGCAAAGCTATTGCTTACATCCAAACGCAAGACCAACATTTCAACTAAACAAGCAAAACATAAACTTTGGTGGTTTTATAAGCTAAAACAGAAAATAGTGCACAGAAATAGTTAGCAATATCTTAAAATAACAAATAATTTTTAAAAAAATAAACAATAGGGAAGTTATTCTAATTTTTGTTCTTTCATTACTGTTTTTTATGCACATTTTGCATTAGAATTGTTGAAAGGGACAGCAAAAAAAGTTAAATTTCACAACAAAAGTTTTTACAATTGTTTGATGGTTATTGGATTTTCTGAGGAGTTAATGCGTAAAAAGGGGAGATGCAAACACATTTGTTGAATAAGTTCTGACGCTTACTTCACATTGATCAGCTGTTTAAGCTGTTCGCGTCTTCCTGGATATTCTCATAAGAATTGCATTTATTTCTCTATGTCTCCAGACAGCACGTAAAAATGCCTATTGCCCGATATCAACACATCCCTGAAAACTTCTCACTGTTGTCCCGAGAAGCTGGTTTGCAACCTCTACTTCCTTTTTATTATTGCATAACATCAACATTTGTTGAAATTACAGTTTTCAAAACCTGGTTGATTCGCTCCAAACCACTAGATGTAATGGAAACACGCCTGGTTTATATTTCTATATTTTTTGTGACATTTTAAAATTTGCATTACAATTGAATGGAAACATGGCTAATGGGAGTATTGTTTGTTTCTGCTGTTTTGTGTGCATGTTCATGCTCTGTATATTCTGCTATATAGTATCTGTAGGCCTGAGTTTTTGTCTTGGTACAATGTGGCTTTGTGTGCTTGTGGGTGGAAATCTGTTCCTTTCATCCAGCATATCTTCACAGTTGTGCCGTCTGTAATTTTACAGATAAAGTAAGCAAACCTTTTCACACTTGTGTTCACATATGATATGAGCTCTGACCCACATGTGCAGGAATAATCTTGTACAGCCTGATAAGTGAGAATACATTGCGTGGATTGACTTCAGAATTAACTTGCAGCACATGACCACAATAACCCCTGACCTCGTATGTTCACTGTGCGTCAGGCCCTTTGAGCTGGGTTGCTGAACATTTCTCCTTTCTTACCGGTTAATCACTTTATTCCTTGTATTTCTGTCGCTTTTTATTTGCTTTCCCACCATGACTCAGAGCTATGAGTCAAGGCTTTTTGCTGCCCTATAATCTGCTCTTGTGTCATGCACTGTACCCATTATCCATACAAAAAGAAACCTCAGACATATTTCTGTAAAATAGATGTGTTTAAACCAAGTTCATTTGACCTGAAGTTGCACTCAAGTGAACTTTTTGTATTAGCATTTTATTGTCACCACATTTCAAATACAATAAATAAGTGCTCTTTTTTATTTCATCTATGAACTCCACTACACCTGTAAATCAGTTGAAAAATTGTCAGCTAATTTTCATTCCTGAATACTTCTTTGTGACACTCCAAAAGTCTTGGAAACCATTTGTAAATAGATCCCAGTGATAATATAATATCCTCCTCTGTCTCAGTCTTTTCTCCCAGAGAGGTGGGTGTCGCAGTAGCACGTTATGACTTCTGCGCCAGAGATACACGGGAAATCTCTTTACAGCAGGGAGACGTTATCAGAATCTACACCAAGATGTCTAACGGGTGGTGGAAGGGAGAAAGTGACGGCAAGGTAAGCATATCTCAACACTTTAGACTGTTATTTGAAACTTAAAGTGTCGGTGACATCAAATATTTCTAATAAATATGAATGTAATTTTGGAAAAATAGCATTGATAATAAATGGTAAAAATGATTTCATGCTGCTGAGATGAACAGTTGTTGAGATATTTGCATTTGAAATAACAGGAAGTGATGTCAAAGTGGAATGTCTGAATATGAACAGAGCATTGCTACAACAGCTAACAACACAAACTGTAGAGAAGAATCTGATGTTTCTCTGGATTATTTTAATCACTATCATAGAGAGATAAGATTTTGTTTCTCAAAGTGTTCCCCTTTGATGTCACTTCCTATTTTACTTTGGCTGAGCCAAATTCAAAAGAAAATATGCCAATTATATGACATAACGGGTAAAATCATGATTATTATGCCAAATTTCTTGAATAAAAATGTATTTTCTTTGACTTTTTGTACTTCATGGATATGCATGTCACAGGTACTTTAAGCATTTTGTTTTAAAATTTGCACCCTTGCAAAGAAATGGGAGATGATAAATATTACAGAATATTTCAGGAATTCTGAATGATTGAGGTTTGACTGATCGAACTACGTTCTGAGTTAAAAGTATTGTTCAACATAGCCTGTGTGTGGAAACGATTTGCATTTTTTTGGTTAGTTTTGACTGACCATGATATTTAGGTAGCAATAAATAATACACACCCAGTGCGTACGTATCGAGCACTAACTGGATACATACCTGCTATTACTTCAGATTGTAAGTCGCAAAAAACATAAAATGTGTCATGAAGACGGAAAAAACATAGAATTTCCTTCTGAGTATTAGTTGCGCCTTAATAATTATATCAGAACAGACATTTAATCTGGAATAACACCACACAGAACACAGCTTCTGATGGCAAATAGCCTTAAATAACAGATTACAAAAATGAAATAAATAAATAAATAAATAAAAAGTAATCGTTCATAAATTGTTTAGTACCGTAACTTTTTTTCCCAAACAAGTTCAATCAAACAACTCCACCAAGATACTAAGATACGGTACCAACAACAAGCTACCTTTAGCTACCATTATTAGCTTACTGTCCTCAGTGTCATCCTGCCTTCTCGCCATTAGTTTGGTGTGGTCCATTTTTGTTGTGTTGCAAATAAAAGAACGATTTGCACATTTGATTTTGACCCCCACCAATGCTTACAGTGAGGTCGCTCTCTACTTAATGCAAACATGACCAGGCCCAGTGCTTCCAAACAAGCAAGTTACCAGGAAGTTCACCAATCTCTGTCCACATCACGCGATTAGCTTTCTTCATTTTCTTCAGTGCAGTAAGAGAAACCTTTGCTTTTTGCCAGTCCCTCACAAGTTTCACGTTTTTTAAATCGGTGCAGAAACAAGTTGGCACAAGCCTAGAGCGCCCTCTAATGACTGCAGAGTGCAATGTTTATTTCTTGGTTCATGTCAGTCAGAACTAAACACATCAGTCAAAAGTCATGAAGAGGAAAAAAGCACGGATAAGTCATTTCTTCTTATAAGTCCCAGGACCAGCCAAACTATGAAAAACAGTTTGACCTATATTCGGTAAAATACAATTTTTATTTAAAAGTAGTTTAAAATTTGATGGCCACTCTATGATGGGAGGGCCTAGGGTGTCTTGCTACGTGATGCAGTTGTCAAATAAATTTTCTGAAATGCTTTTTTTTTTTTTACTTTGTATGACTATTCAAAAATGTTGAGGCTTTTTTGTGCAAAGGTTCATAAATGTCCAACATTCTCTGAATAATTGTTTTCTGTTTTACCTACTTTCAGGTGGGCTGGTTTCCCTCAACTTACGTGGATGAAGAGGACTAACTGTGCTGTCTAAAACTGACACATCCAGTCGTGTTTAGAGATAACCAACTCAAATACAAGTCAAAGAACTCTACCTCTCTCTGTACCCTGAGTCACATGAAACTCGGCTGAAACCCAGAGGACCAGACAGGAGAGGAGGTGGCAGTGCCCTTTAAAACCTTCTCCTGGCCTCTGGCAGACTCTCACATGAGGGAGAGGAGCTTGTCACAACACAGACTCCAGAAGTGTCACGCCATATTTTACCCCACTGTGGTATTGTCTGCCCTTTAGATTCCAACTCAGCTTTCTGTTATTATTGATGACTCCACTGGTTGGTGAAAAACCTGTCTCCACTGTCTTTGGGATGGCCCAGTCATCCACCTGAAGCTCAGATCCTGCTGACTGTGCGCTGACCTGGTACGCCGCTAAATCCAAGCGCCAATGAGCTTCAACTATAGCTGCAACACCAAAACTCTTTAGTTGTTTTTTTTTTTCTTTCTGATTTTTAAAACTTGAGAAACTGGACAAATATAAATCTTTATTTCATCCAATTTGAAGCTTCTTTTAGGAAAAAAAAAAGGAAACGTTTTTATTATTACTACAGCGTTACAGACTGTTTTATTTATCACATCCCGTTCACTCATTTTTATGGTAAATGGGTAACAGTGTTACAGTTCTTTCATAAACTATTATCCTTTGCAAGTTTTACAAAAACTTGTTTTTATTTGTAGACAAACTTTCACACCATTGACGGCAGAGCTGCAAGGTGCTTGCAGCCTCTTGGAGAAAAGGGGGTTTCAGTGTCTTGCTCAAGCATGTTTTGAACATGCAGGAAAAAAAAAGGTGGACAATTGTTCCAACACTTAAAGCCTGGGCCTCTATAAAAAGAAGAGAAAAAGAAAAATCTGCTTCACCTATGACTTGCAATAATGTATTTTTTTTAATTACACTTATGCACAAAAGCAATCAAAGAGGTAACAAAGGCAATAAAAGCATGTGAGGTGTGTGTTGTTTAATTAGTTGCTCTGTACCTCACTAATCTTTTTAGCATTTTGTGAAAACCAACACAAAAAAACCCTTTTACATTCCACAGATTTTGTGTTTACCTCAACTCTTTTTAGTTTCCGAATGAGTGACTCAAGGGTGATGTAACAGCTGTTCACTGTAGAGCAAGGTGGTACCGGGCATTAGGCGATTCGCTTTTTCTTTCAAACGTTAACACCCCGCTAACCATGTGTGTAAAATCAATATTTAATAAAAGCACACTTTGAAAGTACTTTTGAAATTCAATTGACTATTTTTCCCCCCTTTTTAAAACAAATGTTCTACTATAGCTAAAGCACTAGTCACATCCCAAATCACAGCCGTGTTGGACCTGATGTTCTGATGAATCAGAAGGTCTCAAATGACTGAACAGAGTCAAACACGTGAAAGTAATTATGTTGGAGGAAGGTTGGCATATTTCAGTCTTTGTTCTTATTTTAATGTGATTTGCTGAAAGCGAAAACAGTCTTTGCCTCCATTCATTTGAAGCATATTGATGCCGTACGCTCTACAGTTTGCAACCAAGTTTTCTTTTAACAGACAAACACCAGGTTTGGATTTCTCCCAGTTTTCAGCAGACATTGACAGTGCATTTGCTTTTCAATCTCTATCTGATTACTTTTGGGAAACATCTCAAACGTTCTTCATCTTTGCATCAAAAACGTCACGTAAGCAATACCTTTACAAAAAAGTTGCTTAGTTTTATTTAAAGAACACAAGTTTCTACAGGTCATTTTCAATGCTAAAATCACAAAAGAACCAAACAAACATTTATTGGAAAATTGCAAAAAATGTTTATTTAGATTTAAACCCATTTTAAATTAAATGCTGATGTGCAGTCCTTGGAAAAAGGATACATAAATTGTCTCGCAATAAAAACCAATAATTAATTCCTATTTGTTTATAAAATGTTCTCTTTACCATTTTGAGTTGAGGCCTGTAGCACTGTGTATATGTTTACTCGGAAACAAAATGTTTGGCCGTTTCTTTCTCTTTCACATTTCAAATGCCTCAACTTGACATTTTTCTAAAAACTTTGGTGCCCTGCCTTTCCATCTCTGAGTTTTCAATGATGTTACAAGTGATGCCTTTTTTTCCCCCACAGAAGTGTCAGTTGGGGGGGGGGGGGGGATCAGGGAGGATGATTCAACCACTCAACCACTAGATGTCGCTGAAAACAACAAATCCTACACACTGTGCCTTTAAGTCTAAAAGTTGTATATGGAGAAATAGGCAAATATATTGTTTTGATTAAAATGTTAACAAAAATTGCAATTTGTCAAAATATAATGAATAAAAGCCNATTATAGTCAGAATAAGCTAAATATTTTGACTGAAAAACAACTGCAGAGTTGAGAACATTCAGACAAATGGAGTGGAACTAAAATTATATAAACTAAAATAGTTACAATATGATTGCAAGGGTGAACATTATTTATTAGAAATTAGGACTTCATCTAAATAACTGACCCTGATGCACACTTAAAATGTTAATTGTGCACAAGATGCAAAACACCTCGAACCCTTGTTAGTGTGACCATCATTAATAGAAAAATGCTGTGTTTCCATGATAACAAAAACATTTGTTGCTTCTTGTGTTTTTAGACACTGCACAGCTCCTCTAAGTCACATTTAAAAATGCTGAGAAAGATAAACTGCATAAAAGTTCTTATGTGAACAAGGTTTATTTGTCAGGCAGTGCTCTCAAATGTAATTTTTCTTGCAGAAGGGGATTTTTAAATTTGCTTATATTACGTTTCTTTTATCTTTTGTATCAGGACTATATGTTTTAAGACAGGAATACACTTGTGCATCGGAACCTCACAGTATCAGTATTCTCACAATGTCAACGGCCCTTCAGGCTTACTTTCCCCTATGATTCTCTGCAGCCACTATAATGACCAAACTGAGCAGAGGGAGGACTCTGCTGCTCTAACAGTAAAACTCCTTGTCACAAAGAGACAGAAAAAAAATGCCTCCTCTAATACTTCCCCCCTCCTTAACCTGCCTGCTCCGGTCTTTGGCATAAAGATGAAAGAGAAGTTGGACAGAAACAGGGGAGGAATGGGTGTCCAAGTTTTGCATTGAATAGATAAAGTGTGTGGGAAAAGAACACGAGTTGTGTGGAGAAGGAGGAGAGGGAAAGAAAGCAGATCCTGCATCATTTTCCTCTGTCTAAATGATCTTAACACCAGTCTTCTCCAGTCATCATCTGGATCTTTGTACAATGGTTACACAATGATTTTAGAAAAAAAAGGCTAAGCTTTCCTTTACAGTAAATACCCTAAATCCATCTCTAAAAGAGCAAGGCTCTCCAAAAGATTTTATCTCTTAGATTCATATTCAGCTGCTGACTTGAGACCATCAATCACTGCATTTACAGAGTCCTGTGCTGTGTTCAGGGAACATATAGCTGCCTGGCAATAGAAAAGAGGACAATATCTGTAAGAACTATTTGATGGACAATTGTGACAAGATGTCATCACATGCATGTGTGATTTTTTTTTAGATTATTATACAACAGTGTAGTTTTATGGCTCACACCCTCATCATGTTCTTTATATGTTTAATGTTTTCACCCATTGAAATCTTTAATTATAATTATATAATTTAAAACAGATTGTAACGCTTCATTGTTTTAAAGTGTACATTCACATTGATCAGCTTCATTTATTGCCTAATCGTGTTACAGTTAAGACATTTAAATATTAGTATGCCATCAGTTTAAAAAAATCTGAGTAAAAGGGTCATCTTGCAGATGTCATTTATAAATCATTAAAATGGACAAGTGTTTTCCAGGCACATAGTTCAATTCAATTACAGTTGTGAAAATAAATTCGATTTTGCATCATACACCTGGAAATTGGCCTCTGTTTCTTTAAGAACCTCCTACCATTTCTGACACTCCCAGTTCAGCACACCTTCACAATGCTTTGGGGGGGAGGGGTGCTCTGTGGGGCAGGGGCTTGGCTGTAGACTGAGCTCCAGGGAGGAGCTTTGTACAAACAGGCGGTGCTTTGTACCAGCAAGAGTTTAGGAAGCTCCACATGGCTATCACTGGAAATTCAAGGATTTCTCAAACATGCATGAAGGAGTCAAAAGCAACACTCTGGGTATGTTTTTGATGAGGTAATNGTGTAAATAGGCGGAGCTTTGTACCAGCAGGTGTTTAGGCAGTTCCACATGACTACACCCTTTAAATACATCTTAGTGGCTTTATGTCTGTCCATCATATGGATGAAGGCACGTTATGACTGTCTAAATGTTTCCACTTGTTTCTAAAGGACGGGCACACCAGGCTGACTAAAATACATATGGGAGGGCTCACTGCTGTGAATCGCTTGTACTTTCTGCTACTTTCTATGGTGCACAGCTATTTTCTAATATCCACACCAGCCAACGTCCCTGCAGAATTGGTTATTGCTTTGGCACAGTCTCAGTCTGCAGGGGCAGGCTGCTTGAAAGCTGAAAGGAGCAGTCTATTTATATTACTTCCCACTATGTTGTTATGTTGAGGTGATTTTATTGTGAATGACTTAACCTGATCAGACGTACCCTGCATCAGGTGAAGAGTTAATAACTGGGTATTTCAACGGTTAATAAGTCATTTGTTGATCCAAGATTTACTGTTAGAAATCAAGTGTAGCATGTTGCCAATTTTGAACATATTTTTAGTTTTTGAACTTAGGATTGCAAGTTAAGTCATATTAATGGCATGGATTGTTTACATTAAAGGAGATGGATCATGCTTTTAAATAATTTTTCATTTTGAAATCATTCATTTAGGATCAATGTAAAGTGGAACTGCAATACTTTAGTCTGAATCCCTCCTTTTTAACTTTACCATCCCCTCTTTCACCCCTTTTCTGAGGTGTGTCTCGGATCAACTCATTTTGAGGCTGTATCTTTAAATCCAAACAATCCGGCTAAAAACACAGATTTTACATATGTCCACTTTAAGCCATGACAATTCAAAGCTTTTTATAGCTGAATTATAAAATCTGAAGTGTAAATCCAACTCACAGAAGGATGATTAGCCGTGGCGGCCATCTTGAACAGAACTGACTCTAAACCTTACTCAGTTGTAGATGTTCATCCAGTCATTGATTCTTAGAGTTTTATTCACTTCTGTGCAATGATTCATGAGATTTTTTATTTTTTTAGTGGCCATTTCACAGAACTACATGGGCAAAAACGATCCTGCTCCACCTTTGCCTTTGAGGGGTGGGCAGTGATGAGCCAGGGATGACCCTCCTCCACGGTGATCAGGTGGTGCTGCTGAATCTTCACGAGGAATCTATCAGTGCTGCCCAGCAATTAAGATCTCACAGATCAAAGTGATATAAACGAGCTAATCCTCAGAGGACTGCTGGTCTCTCATCTTTCTGTCTCTGACTTACCCTAGTTACTTCCTTTTGACTCATGGCTCCATGTGCTGAGTGCGCTTTGATGCTTGCCAGCAGTGGGTCTTCTAAATATAAAATGGTGAATAAACGCAAATTAATGGGTTACGCTTTCCTGTCCTTAATGACAATTTACACAGCCCGGGGATCATATTTTCAAAGCTCTAAATATGTAATTTGGGATCATGAATCTGTATCTGCTTTATTTGACGCTCACATAGAGTACAACTGAGTAAAGTAGCAGAAACTTGTGAAGGCTTTATCAGCGGGGAGGCATTCAGGACAATGTTTGCTATATTATTATTACTAGGTATGCAATAAAACACATGGTGCAACAAGCCCATTGTGAGTGTGGTGAGTTGGAACTGGCAATGGCTCGAAAGTGAGTCACAATTTTGAGGTCAATAGTTGTTCAAGCAAGCGTGACGCTGCTAGCTGCTAGCAGCTCAGTCATTATCATAGAAAAGCAGAGCATCTGCCCGTAACTCCCGGGGACAGGTTTAACAAGGTGGCACCGCTTGTCATGGGGGTCTCGTTGGCAGGGGCTGCCTTTCTCTCACCCCCCTCCTGTTCTGTTTCTCTTCCCAGATGTCTCCCTCTTTTTCTGCAGTCCCTTCCTTCAGGTCTGCCAAACAGGGTTGTTCATATTTACCGCTGCCGCCTTCCATCAGGGAGTCATTGTTTCATGTCAGCCTTTTGTGATGAAGGCTTCTGTTTTTCCCGTTTTTTTGTTTTCTCCACACATGAACCGCATGATTCTCTTTGTTTTTCCTTTTTCAGTGTGTGCGCCCGATGTCAGCCGTTACACTGTATCTGCTCATGTCTGTCTCTTTAGCGATGTGTCTGTTTGTTCTCCAACTGTTTAGGGATTTTGTGCCACCATCACTTGTGCATTTCCTTTCTCCATTCCTTGGATTAAAAACGCTGCTTTGTAACTAATGCAGAACAAATATGTTATAGGGTGCTCAAACAATATATTGGAAAGGCAGAATCTTTGCCCACCTTTTGATGCAAAAACCATTTCACGGTACAGCATTTGCAATGGATTCCTTTTATGGCAACACAAATCTAACAAAAGATTACAAATATGAGGCAACTCACTTATTCAGCCTCATAGCAATCCAAGAGATTTGGACCAAAAAAAAAAAAAAGAAACACATTATTAAAATAAGTACTTTTGAATTAAATTCGAGTTATACAAAGCAAATCCCCAGTTGTGTTTTATTCCCTATAGCTCAATAAATGTTTATTAAGCGTCACTTCTAGCTTGATTAACATTTCCCGAAGCTTGATAAATCTCAACAGATTATGCACAAGTAACTACAAACTTTTTTTCATTCATTAACATCCATTCATTATTGTAAAAAGGAGAATATGCAGTTTGTTAGGGGGCTTTTTGAAAAATAGTTTTAACAAATGGAAAAGCATGCATGCAAATATAAAAATAACAATTTTAAAGTTTCAATTGCACAAAAATTATCATTCCCTGTTTAATTTCAGTGCCAGTTTTTATAAATATGACCATGATTCGACAAAGCAGCTTTATAAGCATCCAGATGCGGTTTTGTGGAAAATGCATATACGTTTCTTTAAAAAGCCTTAGTAAAATGTTATTTTATGGAGGTTGTATTCAAGTTAGAACTATTAGTAGGGCCTAATTCATGCATTTACCATTAGCGACATTAAGTTTATTTATTTATTTTTATTCTGCCTGTCCAGTCACTTTTTAGTTTTTGTTAAAATCCAAAACTTTTATATTCTAATCTTTGAGTCCTTTTAATTCTCTGTTTGCTACAGTATATTTGTATCGTAAAATTAGGCAAACTAATTAAAAATGTGATGTTTTGTTTGTAACATTTACACTTTTTGTGCCCTTTGAAAGGTACAAAAAACCTTTTTGTGCCCTGTGATGGACCTGCGACCTGTCCAGGGTGTACCCCACCCCTCACACTGTGACTGCTGGATATGGGCACCATTGCCCCCCGTGACCCTAGAACAGGAATAAACAGGTATAGATAATGGATAGATGGATGGTTGCCTTCTGAAATATGTATATTTTAGAAGATTACCTGTTAAAAAAAGATTCAGAGTCCAGTGTGCACTTTTTTGTACCAAACTATATTTCAAACCTTATCTGCTTTCACTGACCTGCTCTCTAAGTTATTCGACCCTTGTTACCAGAGAGAAACTTTGCTCATGAACTCAACAGATGTAATATTTACCTGGTGCCAGCTGCTGCAGATCAAAACCCATTTATTTAAACATTTGAACAAGGACTGGCAGAACTATGCGAGTTGAGTGGACATGTCAACATACAGTTCTGTTCTATTTCCTGTTTTTGTCAAACTCTTCAGAAAGCCTATCATTGCATCACATTTTATCCACCACGGTACACATCTCTGTGACTTTTTCATTAATGTTTTCCCTGTCTTGATATGTTTAGTGTGTGCTGCAGGTGTCACTGTATCTGATGGGAGAAAAAAAATCTCAAGGCCCTCCCAATAATATTTATTATAATTTTTTTGCATTAAAAGAATGTGGAAGTATTCATTGGTGTATATGTGGTCTCACATGTTTAGGGCTGCAACAAGATCCCAAAGTGCCATCAGTTGTGTAAGCTGAAAAAAAAAAAACACAGCCACTGACATTTATTTGGATGATTATGCGTCGGCTTGTCACAGTCATACTTGCTGCATAACAGAAGCTCTACATTCACTTGCATAAATGTAACTCATTTTCATCCTTCGCAGTCGGTTTCACCCGGAACAGGCGGCAATCTTTGAAACTTTTTCTAGGTACGTTATTTTTGTTTTTCGCTGTCAGAAGTTTGCATGATGCAATCCAGGAACCAACCTGAAAAGCACAGCAGCTTCACTTGCAAGTACAAAAAGGGGGATAAAGTTTTGTCCCCCCCCTGTAAAATCCATATTTTCTGGAACTGACTGTGAATGACATCTTTTATTTATGGACAGTGTCGCTGTGATATATAAATTTTATATCTTTTTTTTTTCCAATAGGGTGTTGGAGGCATATGATGCCAATGATTTGCAATTTCAGTGTGGCACCAAAGGGCCAGAAAAGCTGCACTGGGCACTGAGGAAACAAGAGACAGGATAGTGGTACAGCAAACATCTGCAGATAGATTTTGATGAAATAGGGGGTCATCAGAAAAGTTTGTGAACAAGAAAATAATGGATTAACTTTTGTTTAACTTCTATTTTTTGCCAGCATTTCTATTGTCTTTTTAATAATTCAATGTTTGTGTTGATTATGACAATCCGTGTTGCAGCAATGCTATTTTGGTTTATTCAAATAAAAAGAAACACATAGTTTCAGATTTTACCAGCTGCAGTTTGTCCTAACCCTTCATTGGGTAACGGATGAAAACAGAGAGGAAAATGTGGCTCCTCTGATATGTCTGTGTCAAGAACAGAATAATCGAGGGGGAAAAAGAAATCATTTCAATCATGTTCCAGCAGAGGCAGCTTAACTTTGTCTTTGTTCTGCCTATTGATCCTAGTGTACTCAGACTCTGTGTGCCAAGCCAGTGAGCCACCCACCAGCTGTCCTTGCAATGTCAGAGATGTGAATAGCCGTTTGATAAAGCCACATATGGCATGCTGCTTCAACCTTTCCACAAGTGCCATTTCTTTCTTCTTGCGATGTCATGTGAATGGTACTGAAACCATTTCTAAAGCTGGAACTGAAAAACCAATCAGGATTGAGAGGGCAGACAGTCAAACATCAAACTGAAATATGTAAAGTTGCAGGTTTTGCACATACCGTTTGTGCTGCATCAAAAATCAGTGGCAAGAAAATATAAATATTTAGTTAAAATCTATTACCATGTTGATGTAACTTATTATGTCCTAGATCTATTGCAACCATTGGTTCAAGCCTCGTGCATAATTTGACTGAAACTTTGCACACAAGCTTTAGCGTTGACATATTTTATCAATTTGCTTCAGCTGAAATGTGCAAAGTATAATTTTTTAGCCATTAAATACATTTTTTGTGTACTTGGAGTCTCTAGGAGTGCAGAAAAGCTGAATTTAGTTTCTCCTGGTTTCTTTTTATATTCTGTTTGGATCATATTTTTCAACCTGTTCAGTTTTCTCTCCTTTTTTCTGAATTATTCAAAATTTGCAACAGAACTTCTAAATAAGCTCTGGACTTACCACCTATAATTTGGTGGTGAGTCTGGATGGACAAGTCTTCCCTTGTTGATGTCTTTTAATTAACTTGTAAATAAAGTTTCTGTGCAGCTATATAGTCATAAATTCCTCTATTAGCTAGAATAAATGGGTCTGGAAGCTGGAGGGGGGCAGTGTGCGAATCACCTCATTTGGATTTAAAGAGACAGCCCCAAAACGAGTTGATCTGAGACACACATCTCCAAAAAGGGGGTTAAAGAGGGGCTTGTGGAGCTACAATAAGGAGAAATTCAGAACAAAGCATTGTAAATCCACTTTATATAGACCTCAAATTAAGGATATAAATGTGAAAAAAGTGGTATTTAAAAGCATATGTACACTTTTATGTGATGATAAAGCTCCACTGTCTCAAAACCTTAGTGATAATTTTAAGATTCCAAGCAAAGTTTGTTTTATCATCAGTTTACGACTGAAATGACCTCTTGGGTTTTAAACTTCCTAGTAAGGCCATTGTGTTTTAGAACGGATAAAATCAGACACTGATTTGGTCATAATGAGTTGGACCAAGATAACAATTAGTCTCTTATTACCAATTATTTTTTAATTTAAACTTATCAGAAAAAAAAAACTGACCAGAAGAACACTATTTCTTAGTGTTTGGCAAATCCTTTAAAACTTTTGTATAATAGTTTTAATTTTTTTGGCAAGTCAACATTTCGCAAGACTACCTAACTTTTCTTCAAACTGAAGCCTAGCGTTTGCAAAGAAACTTTCCGAACAAACAAACTGACAAGCAAATAAATAAATAACCAAACTTTCATTTCCAGGCAGCAGGCAGTGTTCAGTCTTTGAGCATAGCACTGCTGCTCAAAGACGGGGAAAAGTGCAGCTCTCCATATGGAACCCCGGTATGTCTTCATTTCTTTTTTCTTTTCTTTTTTTTTTTTGTTTTGTTACAGCAACACTTGAACCAAGAGTTGAAGTTTTCTTAGCGATGGGGTCAGGAACAGGTTTTCTGCCGCAGACACTGAGCCGGAGTTGCGAAAAAGTACGAGGACCTGCAGCCTCTAACGCAAATCCTGAGAAGCAGATAAACATCCTTGAAATTCATGACTTAAACAGAAGCCGTGTTTTCTTCACATCTCTTGATTTAAAACAGCCGGGGGAAGAAATATGAACCAGGCCTTCCGTCCCTATTTTTAGCTTGAGAATCATTAATATTCAAATGGCTTGGAAAATTAGAGAAGTATAGAGATTTAATACACTGACGCTCATTACTAATGCTCTACAGTAGTACTATTTACAGTACTGAATGGTGGAAAAGGTTAGCTTTCTGTCTCATAGGACAACCAATTTGTGTTGTGCTGTTGGGCATCTCATGGAGCTGAATATTGATATTGATTTATTAATAGGCTGGGGGCTCCAGCCATGTTGCTGAGCCACCTCTTTCTCAGACACTGAATACCCCGTGTCTTCGGTTATGTAACTTTTTCTTGGTGCCACCGGTGCTGACGGTGGCAGAACACAAGGACTGCTTGTGTTAAAAAGAGCGCTCCTGACACCCCCCTCCTGCTTCTCAGATGTGGAAGGAGGAAGGACAAGCAACTGCTGTGACACAAAACTGTGGGGAATAAAAGAAGCAAACAAAAGCTGGTCTTTTTTGTGGACTTTGAATTCAACATTTAGGGAAAAAAAAGTCATGCACTTCCAAAAGCTCAGTATAAATCAATAATATATGATGTTTCAAGGCTGAAGCAGCTTCTTAAAGAAAATGGTTAAGGATTTATGAACCTTTTTTTTGTTTAAGTAACAAAAAAAATTCTACATTTCCCAAGATTTAGTTTCTAAATGTAGTCATTTACAATCTATTGTGATAATCTCAATAAGAAAAGTCATGTTTAACTATAGGACTCATGCTTGACATGTTTAGTTTGCTGAAAGTTACTTCCTGAGAATAAACAAACCTTCAATATCTTTATACTTTAGTTTGTTTGTACTGACTGTTCCACGACAAACCCTTCAGAAATAATTGATCTTCTAGTGCAGTGTTTCCCAAAGTTGGGGTCGGGACCCAAAGTGGGGTCCCGAAACATCAAGGTGGGGTCCTGAAAATATTTTCTGAATTAATTACATTTTTTCCTTAGTTGTTACAAAGGAGTGAGGTTAGTGTATTTAAAATGGATATATGTAGTATAAAAACATTGTTACTACACCCATGTTTTGTTGACCTGATACAAATGTTTATCATCCAAAAATAGTTGGGGGCACAGGTCTCTGCTACTGTTATTTTGTGGGTCAAAAGCTGAAAAGTTTGGGAACCAGTGCACTTTGGTTCCCAAAGTTGGTTTTGGGACCCAATATGGGTCATGAAGCATCTTGGATAATCTCCAGAAATCAATTTAAAGGGTAATAAAATAATTGCTGATGTAATATTTTCCCTATAATTATTACAAAAACACAAAATAAGTAAAAATAAGTATTTATATTTGTGAACAAGCTGTTTAGATGGTCAAAAAGCCTGTGTTTTTAGGGTTAACAAAGTTCATGAACTCAGACCAGTAATATTTGGGGTCACAAGTTTTTCCCATGGATATTTTGTGGGTCAGAAGATAAAAAGTTTGGGAACCACTGTTCTAGTGTTTAAACATGTAAAAAAAAAAAAAAAATTCTTTRCAAAATCACTTTTTATAATACAGCACATATAAAATGAGCTATAGGGAAAGTGTCGTTCCAGATCTGCTGCAACTCTGAAGAGCTATGATGTCCACAGCAGCAGAGTTTCAAGGAGAAAGCTGCTGCTGTCTGTTTGAAGTGTGATGAATATCATTTCAATGTGCTAAACATTTATATAAGGCTTTTTTTCCCCTTTGGTGGTTGAACAATTTAATATGCATTGTGTAGTTTGAATGAAAACATTTTTTGTTAGAAAAAAATGGTGCATTTTAAGAGAAAGGCGTGGCTTCTTCACTGAAACACGGCGGTGGCAGTGTCATGGTTTGGACTGTATTGTGGCATCTGTGCAAAAAATGCTGTTCTGACATTGTTAGATTAGTTATTTCTGAGCAGAGCTTTAAAAATATATTCAAAAAATAGTGACTGAAGGATTTAACTATTTCAGTGGAAATAACTGATTACTTTTGTTTTCAACTCCAATTACTAATTGCTCCTCTGCCTAATTATTGAAGAATAAACTGTTAGATGTACTTATTTATAGCTTGTGAAATATTACAAAAAAAAAGAAAGAAAAACAGGTTAAATCCATTCTTAAATTATTCTTCTTACTGTCAAAATGGCAAAAATATAGACTTTTCCAATATACAGTATTTACTCTGATTATTTTAATGATCCTTTTTAGTCGATATTGTTTTATTCAGGATCCAATGACAATCAGAACTTTCCATCATCATATCATATCTGTCTTATTTGTCAAGAAACTGATTGTTTATTAAAAGACAAACAAAAGCTGAAAAGAAAATGATCCATATTTTGGATTTCTTGTTCTGAACATGTTTGGGTTCAGATTTACCAAAACTTCTTACATTTTTTATAGTGTCTACAATTGTGCATAGGTTGAGGCTGGCCAAAACGAAACAAAAGAAAAGTATTACGGTTGCATTTAAAAGATCATCGGAGATCAGCGCACACAGTTGCTGATATTGCTAATTTATTTTCTAATAAAATTGAGAATTACACATTATTTTTATTGTTTACTTCGTTAGATTTACTTTGTATGATAGTCTTATATCATTTATTTCAGAAACATCATATTTCTTAAGAAAAAACACCCATGCCTTGCTTGAAATTTGGATCAACCTTTTACAATCACCTTATTGTAGTTTTCGGGCTTTCTTAAACACAAAAGCTGTTCTATCATAGACAGTGTCATTTAATGAGAGGCACTTACATAAAACTCAAGCACAATTAGGTGTTTTATGACAACCTCAGGAGCAAAATTAATCTCTCAAATGAAATTGGTCTCGCTTCTCAATATGGCACCCAGTGGGACGCACCTTCATTTCTATTCATTGACCCTCCGTAAATTAAAGCTGGTTTTCTGAGCGCGCAGCTTTCTGGTTGCTCCCGCAGCAGGATGCAGGCTTTCAGCCGAAGCAGCTCCCGAAAACCTTCCCCTCTTACCATTCGATTCAAGGATTAGATCTGATTACAGATTGGAGATGGACAACCTCTGCGACAGCCGTGCAATCTTCTTTTCTTTAAATTTACATAATGTTGATGAGATTTCGGCCTGAGATTCCTTCAATTCTCCTTCATTTCAAGAGCACAACAGGAATGTGTTACAGCACAGGCTGATATATCATTATCAGCAGCCGGTGCTTCGTGAAATGGCCCAGGAACGAAACTGATAGCTTTTAAAAATCCTTTTAAAAATGACATTCAACTCGTGTCGTTTGTCTGCAGCTGTCCACGAACAATACACAGTTTTATTCTTCACACCTCGTCTCAAATGTCATGTTTCTGCCTAATAAAATTATCGCTCAACAACAAGACAAAGACATGTTTGTACCTTTGAGCTTTGGTGGAAGTGTATTGTGTAAGTGTGTAAGGTAAACATAGTTCTGAAAGCAGCTCTGGAATGAGGACAAACAACACAACCAACGTCCTCACGCTTAGTCCACATCTACTGAAGGACACGGCAATAAAAAAAACAAGTAATACATCTTTTTTTTCTTCTTCTTCAGCGTAGTCATGAAAATATCTGTTTTATACAAAAATTAAATACAGATATAGTATGTTACAACTTTTTTTCTGATATGGGTGAGCTCAAGCAAGACTACAAAGCCTCTGTAAAATAAAAGTTATACTAGACTGGCTCTTGTCAAAGGGAATTTATAGTAATACATGTGCAGCATTTTGGCAAAACAACGGACACCCTTCAGCAAAGTAAAGTCACCAGGTTCACTAAAGCGTAGGGAGAGGAGAGGAAAGGAAGGGAGAGTACGGGAAGGAAGAGGAGGAGCAGAAAGGAGGAGGCAGTGAGGAGAGATTTTTTTTTTGAAGATGTCCCTCTGGTCATTATTATTCTACACTAACTTCAGATGATTCTTAGAAATCATGTGTCTAGTTATTCACTGTTTGTCATCAGATTGTGGTTTGTTCTAATCCGAGTAGAACCTCCAGACTCTTTTTGATGAAATATTAGACAATGACATTATCACAAAGCAAGGGCGCCTGCAGTTTTTTTTTGTTTCTTTTTTCTGTGAAGTTACAAAACAACAGTGTCTTCACCGAGTTTTTTATAAATCTTTCTACCATTCAGAATGACACATCAGTGCACAATCCACTGCGGTAATTTCATTGTCGCCCATGCACCACATTGGCCTCGGATATACAAAAGAGTCGCTTATATTGTACGCTGAGCGCAACACATTCTTTGTTTGTTTTTTCCCTTTATCTCTGTAAGGTTGAAAGTTCAGTCTCAGCGTTTGTGGTTTTTAGGATTTTCCTTCAGGATTTGGTTCTGTGTCTCTCAGCAAAGGGAAACAATTGAAAGCAGGGTCGCTACGAGGGAGAGCAAAAGCTGGCGGCCTGTGGGGCGATGATGGAGGACTGCCCGTCCAGACAGCTGGTCGTCACACTCGCCGGGACCCTGGCAGCGAACTCTCTCGCACAGGACGCCCGTGAAGCCGGGGGCACAGTGGCACCGCTCGTGGTGGTGGCACGTGCCGCCGTTCTGACAGCGCAGCATCGCGTTGTCGCACACCCGAGCTGCAGACACAAAGCAGAAAGGGCAGTGGAGACAGGAAGGCGTGATTAATAGATGACTCGGTGATAGGGGCGGCAGAGAACATCAACAGGCAGGTTCACGGGGCACAAGCTGCCTCCATGCTGTCCTGTCTGCATCGTTCTGTAGCCCTACAGCACAGCAGACACGTCAGAAAGGGTGAAACCAAGGACACCAAACAGTTTTGAAACAGGGAGGGGAGGTGGATAACCAGGGCACACAAGAAAGTGCAAAACACTGTTCACTTAATATGTGAAAACACTTAACTGGAATGATTGTTTGTGATAAAAGAATTTTATATATCTACTGTATATCAAGGACAGACAACTGAAATGATGGAAGGGGGCACTTTTTGTGGAACACATGGCTGCACATTTGTTCAAATGTAATTCAACTTCCATTTTAAAAATGTTTGTGTATATGTACAGCATATGTTAACTAAACCAGCATACACTTACTGTAACATGCTCAAATGCATGTGTAACAGTTGTACTCTTGTTTGACAAATATAAATACAAAACAAGTCAAGCAAACAAAAAAAAAACACTTATTTTAGTGAGCTGAAGTGTATCTGCTAAAGACACCTAGAGTGCATATACTTGTGTGGTTGTGGTTCTGGTAAAATTCTCACATTTAGCTTTGTGCAGCTTGTTTTAGGGGCAACTCGGGGAAATTCCAGAACATGTAGTAAATGCAAATATATATATTATATAGTGTATATGCATAGCTCTGGAAAAAAATGAAGAGCCCACTCCATAATTTCCCTGTAGTTGGTGGAAAGCATTCCACCAAATATTGATTTCTGAACTCTTTCTAAGTTAAAACATTAGTATTGCTGTTTCTAAAAGAATAGGAACTTGTTTTATGTGCATTATTTGAAGTCTGAAAGCACTTCATCTTTGTGATTATTTTGACCATTTCTCAATTACTGCAAATAAATACTAAATTTTTGCTTGGAATTTCGGAGACGTCAGCAGTTCGTAGAATAAAATAGTTCGTTTTGCTCAGACATATACCTGTGAAGAGTAAAATCATAGAAACTGATCATTTTAAAGTGGTCTCTTAATTTTTTTTCCTGTATATAGTGTGTTAATTAGCGGCCAGGAGGGATGTCACCTATGAGCCAGACGTGGCCCTATTAGGGGTGCAACAATACAGAAAATTCACAATTTGGTTCAGTTCCTTTAGTCTCGTGCTTCTATATTTTTCAATACAAAAAAAAAAGGAAGAAAATTCAATGCCCTACTTAACTTGTAATTTAATGAAATTAATTATGAACATTTGTTTCACCTCAAAAGTATAGTTTTTAAATTAAATGTCGCTGAAACAGCAAGTTTCTCAGTGGATCTGCACTTGACAATGCAGCCTAGGTAATGTAGATCCTCCGAACCTTTAATTCAGCACATTTTCAGAAGATAAGCTGATAAAATAAACTTCTGTGAAAATCTGTATTGGTTGATGCAAGTGCATATTGAACCTAGAGCATTGTATTGAGCAATGAGTTTTATATATATATATTTTTTTTCAAAGAATGAGGATAATCTTGACAAAAGAACACAAAACAAAACAAAAAAGAAGCATGACTGATGAGGTGAAATTAATGATCAATAAATCAAAAATGTAAATGTTAAAAAACATTTTTATGCTGAGAACAGAATAAAAAGGACTGAACCAATAAACCCAGAGTCATTAAGCCACAACAACTTCTGATGGACAAAAACAAAACTGTCAGGTAACTTGCTTATATTTTTATTATTAGTGGTCAATCAATGCAGTGTAAGAGGGAAAACAAAGTATGTAATATCCAGGAGGGTATTGCTTTAGTGGCCATCAAATACTCCTTTATTAGAACGTATTGTGATTAGGATTACATAAGATCAAATTCACATTTTCAGATAAAAACTCACGACTCAATTATCCCAGGAAGCCTTTCTACCAGCAGAGGTGAAATCCAGGAAGAGGTAATATTTGTGCAGAGATTTCAGTGAAATTGGATCTCTCTGCCTGCATAAATAGTAATCACATTTTTGGTTTTCAGTAATGTGGCCCATGCATCTGAATAAACTGAACAAATAATAATTTCTCACGCCAAAACTGATTAAGAAGGTGTTGGCATTGCATCCACCTTAATATATTTCCTCCTGTTTCACTTAGTCACCGTTGCTGTTATACGCTTAGACGGAAAATTCCACCTTTTGTTGTTTATGCGTGTGATAGATGCATTTTCTTATTTTTTTGTGCGCATTGAAATATTAATAAGGATGCAGCCATAAGGGAGGATATTGCAGCACTTCCAGTCAGTCAAACGCCTTACTTAAAATGCATCATGCTGCTGAGTGACAGATTCTTCTAACACTGGTGCAAAAGTAACGAGTCTGGCAAAACATCTTTCAACCAGAAACCCACACCGAAACCTGACACTGAGATTTTAGACAAATTAAAACATTTTCTACCAAATGTGGGAATTGTTTCTAAACATATTACAGGATTTAAATCAGGAATAAAATAAATGCACCAGCAATGATTCAAACACTGATCATATGTTTATGTAAAGGAGTGTCAGTGAGGTTCGATGTCTGAATTATTACAGGAACTAATTATTATTAATCAGATTAAAATCATGATTTTATTTTATTGTGTTAAAATTATTGTCTGTTTGTTAGAGCAACAGAATATCTGTTTATATTTGATGATATTATTTAGATTTTGCAAAAAGATTTTAGCAACAAGCTGTTTGTTTCACGGTTCTTTCCAAATTTGACTTCTCATGAAACAACTCTTCATATAGTTGTAGTTTTAAAGTCTTCTTCCTTCTCAGCAGCTCGACCGTGTGTTGCTGTCTTGTCTCAAAATCAACCAAAATTGCACTCCAGTTTTTTTTTCTTCAGGACTAGATGAAACCATGATAGTAGGGTTGTCATTAAACCGCCTGTTCATTGTCTGATTGTTGAAACTCTCCACTTCAACAGAGTCCAGTTTGTAACTTGGTTCTCGGCCCCATCCATCACACTTCAAAATTCCTGAAGGAGCCAAAAATTGAACAGAGAATATTGTCAGTCTGGACAATCTTTCTAAGCTTTTCTGAAAACATTTAGGTTTTAAAAGGTCTTAGGTTGGTTTCAACTCATAAAATTCTTGATCTTAGACTCAGTATGTGCTAATCATGCTCTTGTCTTGCTCCTGAGCCCCTAAAGTCTGGGACTTGTCGCTGTCTTCAAACGTGTTGGATTTGGTTTCGTTGTTCTTGACTAAAAGACTAAAGCAGACAGAAGAATTTATGACCCCAGAGATCACAGACTGGAGTGTGGCACCTCCTCACAATCATTAACAGCTGTAGGGTTCTTTATTTTAGCCGCAATATTTGCTTAAAGTTAGTTTCATGGGGAGATGAAGATTAAAGGTCGTTGTCAAACGGTTTCTGAGATTATTATAGGATGGTATTTTGTGTTACTAGCATTCAAGATTAAACACCCAAATTGCTTTGACCCAGGCCTGATCTGACTGCTGCTTGTTTTTTATTAGTAAAAAAAATGGCTGCATGAAAATGGTGTCTGTGTTACATCGTGCTTTAAATCCACCCTGAGAGGATTCAAACATTAATCGGCCTCTGGCTGAACACCACTGTGTGAGCGACGTCAAAACACTTTTGGTTCTTTTATTAATATTATCATTATTTACAGCAAATGCAAAAAAAAACAAACTTTTTTTGTGTTTTAGAAAAAAAGAAAAGATTGGATCAACTTAGTGTGAGTTGTCTGGTCAACACATTAACATTGTTGCCTGTGGCTAAAAGATGCTGTTTGTCCTTCAGCAAACCCTCAGGACTATGATCCTTTTAAAAGCATCTGCAGCCTCAATTAGTTTGTTTTTGCTAAAATTCATTTTTTACATTGTGTTTTGGGTTTTTTAGGTAAAATAAAGAATGAGAAGAAAATCCCAATTACAAAAATATACCTTATAAGGCATTAAAGTTATTTAAATTTTTTTGGGTATCATAAAGATCAAATAGACATACCAGTAACATTTATTGTATCTTTTTTTTCAGGTTTACATCATTTTAAAGACATTACTATCACAACATATGGCTATTATTGATAAGGCCTCCAGGTATAAAACAAACAATAAAAACAACCAAAAAAGCAGAAAGTTTAGAAATTTGAATGGAAAAATCAAATACAAAAAACAAATTATAATAATAATAAAAAAGTCAGAAGCAGTAATTTCAATATTTCCTATCAGGGTGGATCCTGCCAAACTTGTTTTGGAAAAAAACAAGGTTTCGGCTTAAAATTTCCACCCAAAGTCAAACCCTCTGATGAAGAAGTTCCACGGTTCTTTCAATAGATGGTTAAATTAAAAGTCACAGAGAACATGATGTAACAGCAGACGCTCAATTCCACACATCATGTGTAAAATCAGAGAGTGACACAACACGTGATAAAATACAACTGCCTTTTTTTCCACGTGCCTTCATTTATACACTTTAGTTCGAAAAAAATTGCTTTTTGTGACATCATTCACTCTTGAACTTGTGCTGGCAGCACGTGTGTGTGCCGCACACCTCTGTCAGTTGTGTGAGTTTTTAACAGTAGAACTGTTGTGACACATCCATCCTCAGGCTCCGCTGCTACATGAAGCAACAGGGTGAAAAATCTTCACAGCACCAGCACAGCAGTGACAGGAAGGACAAACAGCTGATGCAACTGGAGGATATGGGTTTTAAATGTCATTTTATCTTACTCTCTGCATTACTCAGTTACACACCAGATAAGTTTATTGTGCCAGTTAGAGTTAGCACACAAGGTCCAATGTGTTGTAAAATTACATTTTTATACATGTTCCTAAATCTACTGTGTTTTTATAGGGGTTGGGAGTCTGTAAATGTCCTCTCATCTAATTGAACTCATGATGTCCTCAAAAATTCTGCAACTGAAGCCACAGAACACCACAACATGATGACAAAGTAAAAATCACAAATCAATATCCTGGATTCTGGCTTTTGTGTTTTGATTCTGTGTGATGTTAAGAAAATAAAATTGATTACATCTAACAAACCCGGCTAAATACATCGTTTCATATCAACAAACAATACATGAATGGAGTTTTAGCTGCCGTGCCTGAAAGGGGGAATTGAGTTTAAAGAGATGGCAGCAGCTTCACTTAATTGCACATAAAAGCTGAAATTAAATCTCATTCACAGTAATGCACTTAATATTTCTAAAG
Source organism: Austrofundulus limnaeus (assembly GCF_001266775.1). NCBI lineage: Eukaryota > Metazoa > Chordata > Actinopteri > Cyprinodontiformes > Rivulidae > Austrofundulus > Austrofundulus limnaeus. The sequence continues at coordinate 1,248,615 of NW_013952444.1, forward strand.
AAAAAGTCTTCGGAGGTATATGTTTGCCTGTGCAATTAATCATAACTGGAGAAATTTCTGAGACACAGGATCTGCTAATTATATGCTTGGAGCAAGAATAGTTCAATTACACAGGATCCATATCTTGCGCCATGATGTCAGTGTAAGATGAAACCTGCGTACAGCCGCCTCTTATCATATTAACATGCAGGCTTCATCATTAGTCAATGACTCAAAGCTCCGAGGTTCAATTTGCACTGGAGTCATAATACAGCATGGAACAGCAGTAGAGATATGTCTTTTTTTACTTGACTGTTAAATGTTTGCTAGTTCAAAACAAAATCTAGTTTATGCTAGCTTAAGTATAAAACAGTGAAGGAAATTTATCCTGTTTATTCATGATTCTAATGCACTGCACATACTGTTTTTTCCCAGGGAAACTAGGATTGGTTTTGATAACCTGTTTTGCTTAATTATCTATTTTTACGATTAAATTGTGATTCAGTTTTTGTGCAATCTGCTTCGAGTGGCTGATGTCACGGTCACCTCAAACAGAATGTGCTTTAAGGCTTGGTTATAGTTGTACATTGGGTTGTCGCGCACGCTCCGCGGAGTGTGCGCACTCCTGAGCCGCATGCTGTGTGAAATCATACTTAACGTTCAGAAGCGCTGTTCTTCCCTCACCGACAGTAGTTTACCCATTAACAAGTGTGGTTTTTGTTTCTATTTTCTCTAGTGTTTAACAAAAGTTTTTTTTTTTTATTTGTTCTACAGCTTGTTGTTTGCAGCCCAGTGATTGGATTAGGGTCATGGGGCGTGCTTACAATGTTCTGAAGTTTTGATGTGAATTAGGTTTGCAGTAGTAACTCTGCAACAAAAGTTATGATGTAGAAATTACAAAAAACTGTTGAAATAACTGAAAAGAGTCAACTTAAAAGGTAGCTTTTTATTTGTAGATTCTAAAACAAAGCAAAACAAAATAAAAAGCAATTTCTTTCCAGGTGTTCTGTGCCATATGGCTATCTTTATGATCTCTCATGGAGGGATAATCGACGTACATGCGTACCTGAGCACCTTCGAAAATGTCTATCTTGAAAAGAAGTGCAGCACGCGGCTTTTGCGGAGCTACGGAATCTTGGAGGTGCACGAGCACGCGTCAGTGCACCATGCGGGGCCAACACGCAGGGGCAGGGCCGCCGCGATTGAGTCACTTTTGATGCAAGTCCCCTCGCGCCCTGTGCGTTGCTTCAATTATAACCCTAGCTTTAAATGATATGATTACCACTACATGCCTGAACACTTGCAACTATTTTCTCATTAGAAGTCAGTTTGTTGTTTAAAGATTTGGTCACCTGATTTTTATTATTTATTATTTATCGTTATTTAACCAGGCAAGTCCCATTGAGATCTCAGATCTCTTTTTCAAGGGCGGCCTGGGCCTGGAGGCAACCTATTGTACATGTTTTTAGGGGTGGGGGAAACCGGAGTACCCGGAGAAAACCCACGCAAGCACGAGGAGAACATGCAAACTCCGCACAGCAAGACCCCAGGTCCGAACCGGGGATCGAACCCAGGACCTTCTTGCTGTGGGGCGTCGGTGCTAACCACTGAGCCGTCGTGCTGAGCCGTCGTGATAGGGAGGCCTGCCCAACAAATGTGACGCCCTGTTTTAAGGTGGAGCCAGATCCACCAGATAACTTCCTAAATCCAGGGCCAAAAACCACGACTGTATGGCTTTATTTCTTGCATTTAAAATTAAAGTCTAATTCTGTATTTGTTTCCTGGTTCTCGACCCGCACCGAAGTGACTGGTCACATTTTCTTTCAAGTGCCACTCATTGCATTTCTGTACTTAGTAAGCGAAAAAATATGCAAAATGTTTTGTTCTTTGATTTTTTTTAATTAAAACAACTTTAAAACAAAGAAGTTCTTTAATCAGTCACTGTAACATGAAGCCAAACACGTTAAAATGATTGCAATGAACATAGCATTTTGTCAAGGATTGTAGATTGCCATCTTAAATGCCAAAGTTACAAACAAGGATCTTGGGCAATCTGTTAGCACCCAAAGTTTCTGATGGAAATGACTCTTGGCTACTACCAGGGCAAATTTTGATCCAACAAGAAATATCAGGGAAGGGCAACTGGTGGCCCGCGGCCCAAATTTTGTCCATGGCCCCTTCCACCATTTGAGTTGCCCATCCCTGATATTTATTTATTTATTGGAAAATATGCAGCATTTCATGGCACATTTTGCTAACACACAGAAAAACAAACACAGACAATGTTTCATGACAATGGGTGACAAAACAAGTTCAAATCTTTTATTCCACGCTTATACAGTTCAGAAAATATCTTAATTATTGACCATTCTGGTTGTGTGTAAATGCACATAATGATTCAAATATTCATTAGTGCCTACACTGAGACAAAGACTTGATTAAAATCAGACACTGATATATTTAATCAGTTAAGAAACAAATTTATTTTGAATTTTCATCCAAGTTTGTTTCAATTAAAAGTTGTTTTTGTCCGAGTAGACGTGGACAGTGGAAAGCGTTCATGCCTGTGTGACCTGTGCTGTAGCTGCACACATCAAACTGGGTTTGTGTTATTGATTAATTGTGGAATTAGGATTAGCAACATGCCTGCTTGTTTGCCCCGATTCTGAACGCTGGTCTGCAGATCAGTGCAACTTTGAAAGCTCATCTGTAAAACCTGCCACTGGAGCTGTTTATATTTTATAACTACATGCAATTTTGCTTCGTTTAATAAATCTGACTCATAATAATTCACAAAACTGACTCTGATAAATCCTGGTTCCACAAACGTGAAAATCATCTGATCTTTTTTGATTTGAAATGTAAATATGTCTCCTTTGGTGATGGTTTTAAAGATGGTTTTAGGGCTGTTTTTTTCTCCTCTGTACCAAGTAATTTATGCAGATATAATGATAAATCATTTAGGAATTTAGCACAAACAATTAGCTCAACACTAATGTATTTTCTTCTGACATCTAAACAGTTATTTGATAATTCATTTTAGATATTTTTTTCTGACTCTATACAAAAATTATGGAGATGAATAGCAGAATGAAAGAAATACTTATTTATTGCATATCAATTATGGCCTTATTTCTAATCAGTCTGAATAACATTTTGGTTTATTTTCAATAGATGCCCAGGTTTACAAGATCCAAAAAGTGAGATAACAACCCCTCCCTTGAGTGTGTAAATCCCTAAAGTCGTCCTTTAATTTTTTTTCTCTCCTGGCTGTGAGAGCAGTGGTGCAGACGCGACTTAACACTCACTACACAGGATATTTGGGCCTGAGGATTAGCTGGAGATAGCTGCAGATCAATCTACATAAACCCCCCTGGAGCCCCTTCTTTCCTTTCCTCCTCTTTGCTATTCCCTTTTTTTCCCCCCTCCCTCCTACCTTATGAAAAAGGCAGAAAGGGTGCGCCCCCAGAGAGCATTCTGGGTAATTAAAAAGAGGGCACGATCAAAGAGGTTAGGAGGCTGTGGACTCGATGATCAGGAGGCATGTGGTCCGTTCCCCGCAGTGTTCTCACAACAAAAGGTCTGCCTTGTAAGGACCAGCGTGTTGTTTGTGTGTTGGCAGGATGAAAGTGAGCTTTGCCAATACAGCCTACTGATTTCTCCAATTTCCATATGACACATAGGCCTTTTCCTCTAAAGCCGCCAATCAACTCTTCCAGTGTGTCGGTAATGTCATGCTGAAGTTACAAAACCTAAAAGCCTACCTTGGTTACGATTTGCAACACCGAGTGATGAAGCATTTGCTCGATCTGTGTAAAAATGGAAAGGTTATAAATTACACGAGTGCTCACAGAAGTCATTTTGTTACGTTGCTAAAGCTGAGAACAGCATGCACTGTTTTTTTTTTAATTTTTTTGACAATAATATCTTATATGTATCCTGTCTAGTTTAGATCAGAATTGTTAAATCGTTTCTGCCATACAGTCGGGGGAGTAAATGGGGAAATGTTCAGACAGAATAGTGATCATGCAACCTAAATGAATTTTCCACAAGACAAAGGCAAAGGGAGGCATTTGCATGGTATCTGCTGTTGTTATTCCGTGTGTGGAGTCACCTTCAGGCATCAACATGCGTAGGGATGCAAGGCTGGAATCGCATCTTTATAAAGAATGGCTTTTCTTTTTGTTTGCTTTGGGCATGAATCTGTGTGTGTGTGTGTGTGTGTGCGTGCGTGCGTGCTTAAAGCAAATATCCAAGTGTGTAAAAAAGAACTCCCTCTCTGTTGTGCTAATGTAAGGGCCAAGCACGCTGGGACCCTGGACGAGTGGTGCATTGATGCCAGTGTTCTTCCACATTTCAGCTTTTAAAACCTTTTTTTTTTGTCGGTATTAGGGATCATTTTACAGTCTGTGCTGTAGAGTTTGAATAACTTTATTAACTTTAGGGGATGGCAATGACTCACTTTAAAATGAAATTTCTTTTACACATTTGTGTGCGACAAAGAAATCCAATAAGCCTGTTCAAAACTGTCTTTGGTTTCATTCAGCACTGTTTGAAGATCTGTTGTAATTAAATTAATTCTACCTTGAAGACAGTGATACTCAACTCATTTCAAATAACATATTTTTAGGACAAAAGTGGCATGCAGCTTTATTTGTGGGAAATGTAATATTTTTTTGAAAAATACTAAAAATAAACTAAACCTATCTATGGTTTGCAGGGTATGATATGAAAAAAAATGTTGTTTAAAGCAAGATCCTTTTTATTTAAGACCTTTCTGAAATGCTGCTATGAAGGCCCTTTATAGATTTTCATTACATCTTTCAATAAAGACAGAAAAGCAAGGTGCACTTCAACAAAAAATATCTGTAACACTATATTAACCACACCTTATTTAGCATTACCTAATCATTAATTTATTTATTAAAGTTTAGTTTATAAACTTTATTAATTTCTTTAAAAAATAACAAATTCTTTGTACAATAAAAAATACAAATCACAAATAAAATGAAAGAAATTTTATATCACCAGGCCCTTTCCCCCCAAAATACAAACAATAATAATCTACAAATAGAAAAATATCAAATCCTAGTTGAACAACAATTTGCATGGATAAACATTATACTAATATTAATAAATGGTTAATTAACACTGAAAACATCATTAACTAAAGATGACTCATACTGAATAGGCTGTAAATCAACACGTATAATAATGATTTACCCATAAAGGCTAAAAACATCCAAACCCAACATACTCATTGTTTATTCATGCTTAATAATTCAAGAAATAACTATTTTATATCATGTTTGTATATGCATATAAATGCTCATATAAATATACATTCACACCATGTGTTATGTGTATAAATTGTTAGGGAATATTTGAACTGACTATGATTTTATGAACTTGTGGCCCTTCAGGGTTTTGTCTATGTTGACAAATACGTAAAAAAACTACAAAAAAACAAACAAACAAACAAACAAACAAACAAAAAAACAAAACAAACGTAAATAGTTTTCACTTTAGAAGAGTTCACAAAAAGATTTAACTACTAGCAACTGCAGGATCATTATTAAGCATGAATAAATAATTACCGTGTGGGTTATAGCCTTTATGAGTAAAACATTAATAGACATGTTAATTTTTAGCTTATTAAGTTTAAATCATCCTTAATTAATAATGTTTTCAAGGTTAACTAATCATTTATTAATGAATAAATAAGGCTAAATAAGGTGCAATTAGTAAAAAAGTGCTACCAAAATATCTTAATAAAACTGATTATTTTTACATTGGGAAACATGCACTAGTACACAAACGGCACAATTTCTCACACCCACATCATCCGTCAAAGAAGAGTTAGTGATGACTGAGGGGGGAACTCTGTTAGTCAACATGCCAACAGAAAACACTTGATCAACTTACGCACTGGTCCGTGATTACTGGGAATGCCTGCAAGATGAGCAAAGGAAAAAAAACAGAATTTCATTCAAACGCCAGCTTATTTCTGTTTACACTTGAAACTTAAGAAAAAACATTTAGACAGTGTTTTAAAAGTCAGATGACACAACACGTATGCAGCTGGCCTCCACTGTGACTGCTGATTAGCAGCAGTTATGGCTCTGCGGAGAGCTCGGTCACAGCACGGTCCAAACTCCGCCCATAACTGATGATAATAACAGGTCCGCCACAGACAAAATGTCAAAAATGTCAGAAGAATTCAAAGTTTCAGCATGAACTACCTGTCTGTTTTTTATCAGCGTTTTTATTCGAGTTTGAAAGAAGCGTTGTTTTCCTGTGAACTGGAGCTGACTTTGGAAACCCTGCAGCTTCTGAAACACGTTGGATGGATCCACCATTTTTTGCATTGTCGCTACAAGCAAGTGATTCACACCAAACAATTAGTGCAATTTTTAATCTCTTTCAAAAGCTTTATCTTCTTTGTCTTTGGTGATTATGTTCGGGGTTCCATATTGTTTGCATCTCATCCATCGTTTCATTATGCTTTTGGGGCTGTCAACAGCTGTTGGCAGGATCAAAACACTGCAGAAGCCAAGAAAAAAAAAGATTTTAGGCTCCGATTTGCAAGTCATTAAGCTTCACCAATACTTGTTCTGTGTGAGGAATGGAGGGCAAAATTGTTGCCCTTTCGAGGCAAAACACATTCTTCAGTCTGCTCAAACTCAGAGCTCCAACCCCTCTTAACCTCCGAACCTGCTTCAGAACGCAAGATGAGTCGAAGCTGCTGGCAAAGTGGACTGTCAACATAACTCTTGAGGTGATTCTTCTTTTCCAGAAGCAATCGTAAGATATGTCTTTTTCTTCCCTTTCTCTTTGTTTCTTTCTTAAACAAAACCTCAAATATTCTTTCAGTCGGTTCCTGACGCTGATACCCCTGGCTTCTGAGCAAGACGACTCTATTTTGACTCTAATTTATTTAATGAAAGGTCACACGTGTTCACATATCTCCATTTGCAGGGATATGAATATGTAATAGACCCTGCCCAGTTCCTGCCAGAGATAAACGACTTCCAAGATAAAAGAGGAAGACTTGATGACAGATGAAAGCTATTAAACTATAATTACATCTTGCATGTTCAACATGTTTTTCTTAATGTGAAGGCTGTATTTTTAATGTCTTTATAGAATACAAGAGCTTTGTGTAATGGATAAAGTCATGTTATTGGGCTGGAGCTTTACTCATGAGAGAAATAGGAATAATTCAAGACAAAAGTGCGCTCATTCAACACCTGGGGGACCAATATGGTTGCATCACTTCCATGTACATTATTATTGCTTTTTATGCCACTGCCAAACAAGCACTAATATTGCTTTTGATATGGCGAGACCTTGGTTTTATCAGTTCAGGGCAGATGCGTCCGAGTGTTGAGTTTTTTTTAATAATGGCCTGTCAATCTGACAGTGAGCACCACACATTGCAGGGAGGCTCATAACGCAGAGGAGGTGCAGGGGTAAATCCAGCAATATCTCCTTAGAGTTCACAGACGTTCTCGTAAACAGACTCCCACACACAATCAAACGCATTGCCTACACATGCATAGGCACACACAAAAACTCGCCACACAAGCGCGAAGCCTCGGAACAACACACATTCATGCAAATGTGGAGATAATCCCCCCAAATTGTCAACCATAAATGAAGGAGAAAATGGGTGTTATAGCAAATATTAAGCAATCCAGGGAATCAATAATAATTTATTGCTGCATGGTCTGAAAATCAAGAGCGAGCGGCTGGAAAATGTGCTGTCACCCCTAAAAGGCTGCTGTCAGACAGCACAAGTCCAAATCAGGGAGCAGAGGGCTAGATCTTCCACCATCTGGCCTTGCCTGGCCATCTCCTGCTACAACCCTGAGTGGCTTGTGTGAGATTTATTGAAGCAATGAGCCTTCCGGCTCCAGGCATGGGATTTGATAAATGTGACTCAACTCCTGTCCAAGATTATAATGGGGATGATGCAAAAGAGCACCCTCTGCCTCAGAGATACCTTGTTCACACTTGTAATAGAGTTGAGATAGCAGACACCGAATTCTGTGTTATCCTCTAGCTAAGAATGCAGTTGCATAAATTTTATACTGGAACAAAAAGAACAGTTCACTATATAGGAAATATAATAAATTTTGGAAGATGTATTTTCTGTCAAATGTCTACCTCCACATCATTAATGCCAATTGTTTTGAGTCCGATGCTGAGGGAACTGATCTGAGCTAAAACAAGTGCATGAATTAATCTGACATAAAGTGTCTTGGGTTGTACAGTCGATACTTCATTACGTCTAACAAACAGAGCCATAAATTGTCCTGAGAGTCAGGTCTGGGTGAGATGCTGTCCACAGGTTAGGAGTTAAAGTAAAGAGGAGGCGAAGAAACCTCTCAAGGATAAAAAGCAAAAATAGACGGTTCATGGCTGCAGCCTTTGTCAGCGATCAGTGTCAGCAGTTTGAAGATCGGAAATAGATGTTTTTACTCGGCTGCATCACTTGTAAAGTGATTGTATGTTTAGTGTTTGTCTACAGAACATTTGAGGCATTGCTATACCTACATATATTAGCAGTTCCTTTGGGTATGGGGAGGTAGGAGCCCACACTCCAGGCTCTTCCGTGGTAGTGCCTCTTACATCGGCTGCAGTCTGGCCCTGTGGTGTTGTGCTCACACTCACAGCCCAGCTTTCCCTTGTCAAACACACAGCTGTTGGCATGCAGGTTGCACTTGCACCTGAGACAGAAGGATGAGAAACAAAAGACAGACATGAATAGGCATCATTCTGCACCCAGTGAATCAATACATTCTGGAGGGAATATAAAGCGTCCGCCCTTGCGGCAATTTTTATTTGTGCCTTTCAAATTTTTTGACAGGGGTAAATTGAAATCCTGGTGGGTTATCCGACTTGAATCATGCCTCCTCAAAGCTTCATTATGCTCTCCTTTAAAAAGACAAGGCTTCATTTGTTGGTGCCCCTGCGGAGAGAACAGCGTTGCGAATAAGGTCACTTTTGCCACTGTGAGAGCTAAATGAAAAGCACTCTGTTAGATTCACTAATTGAGCACAACACAAGTCCTGATAGAAAGATGAGAGAAATAAAATAAAAAAAGTTGCGTATCTTGGGAATTCTCTTTGTTTCTTTATCTTTAAAGTTGTATTGTTTGGCAAGAGAGCCTTCAGGCTGGAAACGCAGTCGGCGGAGCTGATTTATTAGACTGAACTGCAGCAGAACTGACAGATACTCCAGACAGGAGAAGAGAGAAGGCCTGACAGTTTTCTACACTAAACCACATCCATCCTCATTTTGACCAAGAGGAAAAAGTCTGCTTTGGGTGAAAAAAGGGAAAAAAGTATGCAGTTTCAGTTTGTGTGATGCAGAGAGTGATTTGCATGTACCGTTTGCATGAATATAACCATTTTCTTCCCCAACAAAACTTGTGTTTACTCCCACTGAAGAGCTTTTACAAGAGCAGGCTGTGCTTGTTGTCACATGAGATATTACAACTGGATTCCAAATATAACCCTCCATATTTGTTGTTACTCCCAGTGGGGTAAAAGGTTACAACTAGTGACCTCAGCTTCTTGTGAGGTGGTTAATGATACAGAGATGGCTGGGAGGAGACCATCAAGTGGATCTGACACCGTAGACCTCCCCGGAGGTTTCGGAAGCTCTTGGTTTCACATCATGCCTGTGTTTGTTTTTACAAAGTGCTTCCGAGGGAAGATTCCTCCCGTTTGAGCCCAATGAGCCCAGATATCTGATTCCTACAACTGCAAGTGAACATGAGACAGAGAAATGACAGCAGCAGTCAGAAATACATCCATTCTAATTGACTTCCTGGCCTTGCTGCAACATCCGACATTATTAATGGATAACTGCGGGAAAATGGGGATATTATGTTTGGATCTGTGTTGGTGTTAAGCAGCAACAGAAATGCAGTGAGTAAGCAGGAAATCAAGTGGCTGTTTGGTCACATTTTACGTGTTTAATTTGTTTTTAGCGTTTTTAGTAGTGGTGTGCTGATACTGATACTGTTATCAGATCCTATACCAGCATTTTTAGAAGTACTTGTACTTGTTCAAAATGCCCCAATACCCAGAATGATACCCTTTTTATTAGACTTCAGGGTGAATGGTTAATGCCGTTGATGTGACCCACATGTGCAGAAGTAAAACTAAGATACTGATCTACTTTAGTATCGATACGGTTCGACACCAACGTTAATATACTATGTTTCTGTGGATTCTCAGTCATCCATAGGTTGGTAAAAACCAGCCCCTTGTCCCACGCTTTGCTTCGTACAGAAGATCTGGAACCTCGACTGTTGAGAAACATTTTCTTGCTGGAGGTGTGGACTTAGTTGAAGTTTAAAATGAGTGGATCTGATTTACCCAATTGCTAATGTTTGGCTGTAACGTATGTAGTACGCCAGCTCGACCGTGAAGGATGCTAAGCTGAGAAGCTAACCAGAAATTGCGTGCGCTGTAAACAACCAGAAGTACCAAGCCAAATGAGATGGCTGTAAATGAGTGCTGCTGGTTTTGTGAGACAAATCTTAATCTTAATCTTAATCTTCAAACTATCTGAACTCAGTAACTGTCTGTCAGAAGTCAAATTATGGCTGAACAACAACTACCTGCAGTTAAATGCAAACAAGACTGAAACTCTTATTATCGCCCCTGATGATAAAATCCCTGTAATCAGGCAGCACCTTGCTTTTTTAACTCCTTCAGTGAAAAATAGTCTCAGAAATCTGGGTGTTGTCTTTGATAGTTCTATGTCTTTTGACAGCCATTGTAAAATTTTAGTTCGTAACTGTTTTTATCATTTAAGGAACATTTCAAAGCTGAGATCTTTTGTGTCACAGAAGGAACTAGAGATGGTTGTTCACGCTTTTATTTCTTCTCGTTTAGATTACTGCAACAGTCTTTTTACATGTCTAAACAAATCCTCCTTGACTCGGCTTCAGTCTGTGCAGAACGCTGCAGCGAGGTTATCAACAAAGACCCACAGGAGAGCCCACATTACACCTGTTTTAGCCTCTCTGCACTGGCTCCCTGTGACTTTGAGGAGTCATTTTAAACTTTTAGTTTTAACTTTCAGAGCACTTCATGGTCAGGCTCCCAAATACATCCTGGACCTTCTGAAGCCTCTCTGTCCAACCAGGACTTTAAGGTCTTCTAATCAAATGCTGCTGGTGGTCCCTGGAACCCATTATAAAACCCGTGGAGACAAAGCTTTTCAGGTGGTGGCCCCGAGGCTCTGGAACGCTCTCCCTCTGTCCCTTCACTGCTCAGATTCTGCTGACTCTTTTAAGAAACATCTTAAGACATTTTTATTCAGACAGGCTTTTAGTTAAGTGCTTTTTATTGTGTTTTATTTGTTGTTTTTATATCTGTGATCTGTTTTATTGTTTTTAATTATTATTTTTTTTGCTTTCTGTGAAGCACTTTGTGATGTTTGTGTCTGTGAAAGGTGCTATAGAAATAAAGTTTACTTACTGACTTACTTACTAATTTGGAAGCCTTGTCAACATGGACGGGCTTCATTCTCTTTCCCCGCTGCCATTGCTAAACAACAGGCAGGCTAAACAGCACAAAAAAAAATCAACATTATCATTCACAACTCCTCTTCCTGTTTGCTGATTGGCCCAGTTGAAACTCTGCCGGAGAAATCTTTGTCTCTGGGAGAAAGCCAAGACGGAGCAGAGAAGGGAAACTAGAATTGACTAAAACTGTATGGGAAGGCAAGGGCCAGGCTAAGTCTTCCAGGACATGGAAAATAAAAGAAGGAAAACAAAAAATAAAATAAAATAAAATAAAAAAAACTGGACTTCTGTTCTGTAGTTGAAGTCAGGTAGAGCTACAAGATTTAAACTACACGACTTGAGATTAGAGTCGTTATTATCATTTGGATCAGTCTGCTCACCCACACCTCACTGATGTAAGAGTCGGATGAAACAAGACATGAACATTTAAACGGAGGTCACTTTGACAAACATCATATGTATCTAGTGTTCCAAAATAAAAGGAATGTGCTTTTATAGTGATTGTGTAGTGTTTACGTTCTAACTCAGTAAGTACTCAGTATCAGTGAGAACCCAAACTGGAGTACTCATAATGATTTAGAGAAAAACTGATATTGGGACACCTATGGTTTTTAGCGTAAGTATTTTGTGTAATAACTTTGAATAAATGTCAAATGTGAACATCTCTTTGTGCCCACGTTACTGTTCTTCTTTACAGTCAAATATTATTGATGTCAGATTAAAAGATTCTAAATGATCTGTTGAGATAAGTGTGCAGATGTTTGTGTATCTTGTTTGTTAAGGGTTAGGGTTTGATTAGCAGTAGTAAAATGGGAACAGAATCAAAAGCTGGAATGAAATTTACATTGAAGTTTCAATAAAAATGTGGAAAAATTAAGGTTTCATTCACATGGAAATGTTGTCTTTATGATTCTTTTGTTATTTACCATTTTTGAAAACACATGTTTTTTTTAATCAGAGCTTTAGAACACAACCATAAATCTCAGAGGAGATGAGAATCAAAAGAAATGTAGAGAAAACTAGTAGCTTCACTTAATGTTAGTGCAACAAACGCTTTTTTTGACAAAATCTAGCATTATAAAAATACTTGGAAAATAAACACAACCTCTGTAACGCAACAGTATATGTTTGTGTAATTACAACAACAGAAAGGGTTATTGTAGTAATATTTCACAGTTGCCCAAATACAAAAATCTAAAGATACTTGTTTGAACTTTTTTATGTGATTTTAACTAATAACCTTATATACAGTGTGTGTGGTGATAGAACAGTGGATGTTTCAATGTGTTCAAAAGGCTTTTCTTTCCCTTGATCTACTGGACAGAGCCATGTCTGTGTTCTGGGACCTCCTGATTTGCAAATGCATCTGTGTGGGGTTTGCCAGCTGCACAGCAGCAGAGAAGAAAGCACTCTAGAGGGTCATCACCACCGCCTGAAATCTCATCGGATGGCCTCTTTTCTCCATGGAGGATCTTTACATTTCCTATCACCTCAAAAAAAAAAAAAAATCAACAAAAAGTAGCAAAAGTCTGTTTTTATGCAAAAGCTATTAGGAAGTAAATGTTGCTTGTGCTCTGAAAACAGGTGGAAATGGTGGCATGATGTTTTACATAACACTGACTTGCACATGATGTTTGCTATGTTCATTTTGTAATTTTTTAAAAATTCTAATTTTTAATTATTTATTGTATAATTATCACTCTGATCCTTGTAACACCGCATTATGTAATAATGTAATAAAATCGGGCTTCAAAATGTAATAAAACTGCACTAAAACTGCATTATGTAATAATTGACACAAAATATAATAAAAGTCTTCAACACATTTTGTAATGCTCGCAGTCCTTTCTGAAACATTGCTATCAATCATGTTTTATGCAATGTTGGTGGTTTCACTAAAACTCACTTTTGCTCATTATATAATTCACTATTACTCAGAGGTATCAGCGCTGTGTGTTCTTCTTTGCTGCAGGGGAACTAGTGAGTGAGATGGGTTGAAGCCTCTGTGCTTATGCAAAGTGTGAGTGGGGACAGGCTGCTAGTAGAGGGGCCAGAACAGGCTAGTTTGCATTTTCTCTGCATACAAAAGCAGTAAAGGTGGAGAGTCGTGTCATTATAAGGCATGAGGGGATTGATCAATTGAGGGGGGAAAAATCTGAATTAGAAATTTTATTGAAAATATATTTTTGTCAAGGAAAAAATGCCCAAGAAAAACTTGAGACTGAGCATTTTAAAAGAGTTGTAATCCAAATAACAACAAAACAAGCTAGAAATACAGATCTTTGAGAAATTATTACTTGAAAATAAATGATCACATTTGAGTTCCATAAAGAACAACATTTAAAAAAATGATTCAAAACTTCTGTGATGATTTTGAATTTTACAGATTTGTTTTGCAATAAATAAATTTTATAATAAAACTAAATTGACCCCATCAAAGTTAAAGTTTGTCCACCCACTTCCAAAAACCTCTCCTAAAAGCTTAACTCAGGTTAAGCGCTGTCTCACATCACATCACCACCAAACCCAATGGAGGAGTTCTGATAAGCAGCTCATTCACATCAACAAAACACTGGTGCCTCTCAACAAAAATTCCCCAAAGTGCTTAACTTTTTAATCAATTAAAGTCCCCGCTCCATAAAATTAATGACTGGGTGTAGCTCCGCTGCCGTGCAGACAGCAGCAGCTCCCTGAAGTCAAGAGCAATGAGATTTGACCTTCCACTTAATTAAAAACCAGCAAAATCTGGATCATCAGGCCTGACCGACGCTGCGAGCAGGCAGATAGAGGAGAGGATGTGGGCTCAGGGGAGCTCTGGGATGTGATGCTTTTGCCGTCGGCATTGTCATATTGAAATCGGAGAACTTTTCTGTAACTGCTGTTGGACACAAGAGGGTAGAGATCTCCTGTGTTTTCCAGCCAATGTCCGGTCTTTTGAAAATACACCGATTACAAAAGGTAGATTTCATTAACGACCTTGAAATATTATATATCAGGTCAACAGTATTATTTTTTATCACAAACAAGTGACCTTTGATTTAAGACACCAAAAATAATCTTTATTATGACCCCCGCATGTGAAGCGTAAGCAGGAGTCATATTGTTTTCGAATGTTTTTTTTCAGTGATTTTTGGTCAACGTAGCACAAAAACGGCTGCACCAATCAACATGAAATTTGGCAGGACTGTAGAAAAGTCCGACCTACACTGCACCAGCCAATGGTTTTTTGATAGACCCCATATTTGAGGAAGGGGCTTCTTTCAAAGAGGGGGGTGTCTGGACATGCAAAAATGCTTATAACTCAGAAACTGTTCAAAATAGGAGCTTCAGATTTCTTTAGTTGTTTATCTCTGATGAAACTCTATCCATCAGGCCCACCAATCAGTGCGCCCACCCGCCGGACCCCCAATTTATCTGAAAAGGGGGTATCTGGACATACAAAAATGGTTATTGCTCAAAAACTATTAAACATAGGAGCTTCAGATTTTCTTTGGTTGTTTGACTCTGATGAAGGTATATCCATCAGGTCAACCAATGCAGCC
>NW_013952444.1:1265814-1271105 GCF_001266775.1 Austrofundulus limnaeus
TGAAATATATTTATGTTTGTGGTTGTAATGTGACAAAATATGGAAAAGTTCAAGGGGTATGAATACTTTTGCAAACCACTGTATTTATGAGTTTTGTGTCCTTTTTCATCTACTGTGTAATTGTCACATGCGCCTTCATGTGTTATTTCACATAGCTTTGAATTGAGTTCCTATCTATCCTGCGACGTGTCTGTGCTACACATATCAGAGTAAAATATGTGTTTAAGGAATTAAGGTGACACTTGTCTAGTTCGTGAAAAGAAAACATTCTGGAGTCACGAGCAGAGATGCCCTTTGGCTCCGACTGTGGCTGCTGCTTTGCATTGCCCCAGCTACTTCCTACTGTGGTGACAGACTCACTGTCTCTAACCTAACTTTTTTTTCCTTGTGGCAGCTACTGGCCTCAGTGGCTTAAGAAACAAGACAACATAGCAAGTTAAGTGGAGAGCCTGAACTGGCAGCTTTGAGAAACTGTTGAGGCTAATCTTCAACTTGAACGTTACTGGGCTCAAAGAAGAAGACTATGAAGACGTTTGCTCATTAAAATGTATGTTTTTACGTCAAAAGAAAATAGGTTTTGTATCACCTTATAAGTAAGCTCTGTTTT
The DNA here is from genome assembly GCF_001266775.1 of Austrofundulus limnaeus. Classification (NCBI taxonomy): domain Eukaryota; kingdom Metazoa; phylum Chordata; class Actinopteri; order Cyprinodontiformes; family Rivulidae; genus Austrofundulus; species Austrofundulus limnaeus. Next base: position 1,266,422 of record NW_013952444.1, read on the forward strand.
CTCAGAACTTAACAAGTCCTGATCTCATTTGACCTTTTCAGCCTTCTGTAGCTTTTTTTCTATTATTATTTGAAATAGAAACTAATTATTTCGATGCAAACGTGTGCTGACAAGTCTGTTAGAATGTATTCAGCTTGATTTATATACAATTTTTTTTATACAGGAAAATTATGTAGAAAACTAATGAACTTTTAACAAACAGATGCAGAAGAATACAAATCCTTAAATATCCCTGGTAGCAAAATGTTTTGTTTTTTGTTCCATCTTTTAGAAAAGGGGAAAAATGAAGATTGTAGACGTTGCATGCTGCAAATGAATTGATTGCTGTAAAAACCCTACACATTATGGCTACATTTTTTAAAAATGTTCAAAAGAAATGTTTGTACAACTGCAAGTTTTTTTATTTCAAAACTCTACTGATAGCAGCTTTTTTGACCGATAAGAGAGAGCAAAGCAGCCACCCTCAGCTCTGTATCTCACTTATTGCCTCAAACAAGTCATCCATGGTCAGGACTTGGAATGTGCCTCTGAGCTGAATAAATACATACTGAGGTCTCCTAAAACTTTTCTCAGCGAGACGCTGAAAATGTCCCAGATATGCTCACCAGAAGATGCGTTGAAAGTTTGGTTTTGAGAGAAACTTTGACCTTGCTGGACGTTTTCAAACATCATTGTGTTTCTTGAACAAACTACAGTACTCTGACAATATCTACAGAGAAACAGCCTGTCTAATGTATTTAACAATGAAGGAAAAGCACATAATAGACGCTTACTATGGGGCCGCATTCTTTAGGTTGAGTACGGCTCTCCTGGGGGAAAGTTCTTTTCAGCTGCATGTCTGCAATTTGATTATTTATTTTTTTAAATACAGCCTATATATGAGGTTAAAAATATAGATTAAATAAGAAAAAGTCTGTTTCACTCTTTAACCTGTCATAGCTTTTACACTTCAGACCATTAAAAAGAGGCAATCTAACCAGACTCAGAGCTGTGAACACTGCAACACACTCTCCCAATGCATGCTGGGAAAACATGTTATTTAATATATTTTGCATTCAACATTTTGACATAACCGCTATGTAAAACTGCCTGATTATATTCACACGATGTTACATAAATGCATTGCTTCCTGTTTGCCACTGATGATTTTGATGTATTTTAATTTAAAAAATCTGGATCAAGGCGAGACGTAAATTTGACTTTTACACTGAGCATGGCAGCTCATCTTTACACTTCCTTGTTTCACATTGTAAATGGCTTTGAGGTTTTTCGCAAGGAGAGAGGGGAGTCACCTCATTACAGCAAGGTCTGTCACCGTGAAATTGAAGAGTCAGATTAGGTTTGTTTTGTTGTGGCCAATTTTGTCATTCCTGGTGGTGTAATGCAATATCAAGCAAATTGTTTTTGTCCTCCATCGAAATGTAAAGTGGCCCCACCAGAGCTCCCCGAATTATTGGAGAAATATTAGGAATGGATCACAAGTTAATTCCCTCCGCTTCAATTTTCAGCCGAGGTAAAATGGAATTTGAATTTGCATAGCTTGGGGCCCTTGCCCCCCGAAAGCCTGTGATTTGTTTCAATGACAGGGCCTATTATTGAGGTGTGCATTGATGTAGTCATACAGCATTCTAATGTTTAAAACCCTAATCCCACCCCGGCGCTCACAGTGAAGGGTTTTACTATTTCTAAGGTGATGTAAGCTGCTGAGACGAGATGGGAAGCCCTGGAGAAATCAGCAAGGAGAAGGAACTGTTTTAAAATGACATTCAGAGGTTGAATTCTGTCTGCGTGAAAACAGGAAAAAAAAAACCCTGCTTTTCCAACCATTTTACAACACGAGTATATGAAAATAAACAAGCTTAGCCACTTCATTAGTGAGTAAACTCCCACGAAAAGCCTTCTAAGGATGTACAGTAGCGAGTACAGCGAGAAGCTCGTCTGTCTCGCTGCTGGTTAAGCCTGATCTTACAATAGATGTAAACGAACAAAACGTGCTGATGATTTTACTATTCATGACTGCTTCCCCCCCAGAGACAGTTTATGCTGATGTACTTTCTCCGGCACCCATATATTATTTACAAAGAAAGCCCGGGCCGTAATGAGCACTAATTAAACACTGGAGACTGGGAGATGAGTGGCAGAAAACATCGCAGCATGTGACAGACATCTGGTGGAGATAAGTGATCTTGCGATGATGGAGCTGGAGAAAAACCTGATGGTGGAGGAGAAGTAACGCTGCAAGTCTTGTGAACCTGCACTTGAACCTGACTTTCAAACTCTGTCAATCAAGCTGGCTGCAGCTGTCATGGTTCAGAGGGCACGGGCTCTGAGGACTGGAAGCCTGTGTGTGCTCCATGTGAGAAACTGGATGAGAGCCAAAAGAAAGTTTGTGTGCGTGATTATGTACAGGTTTTTTATTTTTTTATTTTTTTTGGAAGGGTACGCTTGCAGTGTAGTGTACAGTGGTAACAAGGGAAACCTCTCTATTGCTGGTGTTTGAGGCTTTCAGATAACTTAGTATATCTGCAAGTGAAATGTAACTCCCAGAGAATCAAGGTTCATAAATAAATTGTGTTAAACTGCAAAAACAGAACAGCTACAGTAAAACATCAACTTTTAATTCAATTTAGCCTAAAACATTAAAACACCTTTAAAAGTCACTATTAACTTGAAAAATTTATTCTCAGATTCTTTACCATCTCTACCACCCATATTTCCCAAGTCAAGCATGATGCTGCCGTCTCACAGTTTTACTGATTGTTTTTCAGAGTGGTGTAAAAACATGCTGTATTAGAATATACCTGCAACCTATTCTCATGGCACCAAAATGACCATCAGTGTAAAGAAAACACATTTTCTTATGTTAATTAAATAATGATGTGCCAAAATGAAAATGAGTATTTTAAATAAATCTGTCAAAACGTTGAGAAGACCTAAAAATAAGTAATAAAATGCAAGCTTTGACTATTTTTTTCATCAAACATGAAAAGCTTTTATCTAAAGAAAACCCATCCCATCAAAAAAGAGAACTAACACTTTTTTAACAGTAGGTTTACAAATATTTTTCTATGTAATTTCAAGTGCTTTTCAGGCTTTTTTTTTTTTAAAACTGAAATGCATTATTAAAATAGGCATATTTTACAATACTTAAAGTTTTTTTTAAATATTTCAGATATGCTGCTGTAAACAAAGTGAAAATTTAAGATGTAATTCTGCATTAAACCATCCCCATCTTGCACAAACAGAACACAGAGGAACAGACATAACCTGTTTCAATAGCAGATGCTTGAACTGCAGGAATTAGACACAAATTTAAGTGATCAAAAATCCCATCAAGCCACTAAAAACCATCTTTTTACAAACACTCAAAATGAATATTGATTGGTTTCCTGCTGCTGCAGCATTCTGTTTTGCAATATACACTAAGATAAGAGACCTGCAAGAAATAGTGTGGAGGCTGTCATCAGCATAGAGGAGATTTAAATGTCAGTATTTAAAATAAGAAATGCAAACGTGTGTGAACTTTACACAAAATGAGACGTGACATATTGTGTTTGCTCTCCCTTTTTTATTTAGTTTTTTTTCCCCAAACTCCAGCGTGTGGCCTTAGGACATGTAGATACCCGGAGGCTGTACACTCTCCATGTGAGAGGTAATAATTCTCATGTGAATGCTCAGAGAAAGAGTGATGTACAAATTTAGATTTGTTTTAAGCAGGAGATACAGTTAAGGTCTACAATGTGGTCTTTTCATGAGCTTAGGATTCCCATCGGGGGGAATATACTGTTTGTGACTTGGGGGGAACATCGGAACGCTTAGAAAAATTGTAACACCTTTCAAACAATTTCCTAAACTACTATTCCTTTGTTTCAAAACTGCCTTTGAATAACTTCCATGTGCACCTAAAAAGGAAGAGAGCTCAGGATGGGATTTGTCTTCTTTACAGATTTAGCTTTTGTGTAACATCTGTGGGCATATTAAGTCAGTGGAGATTGGAATATCTCTTTTATTCAATCCTGCTGGTATGTTAAAATAAGATATTTTTTATATATCTGTGTTTAAAGTCGCAGCCAATGTATCTAAGTCATTGTTTCAACCTAAATCAATGTTAAATTAAGATACCAGCCACCCAAGAGCAGCTACACCATGTCCTTCTAACATCACCTAACTCCAGGTTGGGACAATTTAATGTCCCCAGGCATTATTAGCAATGTATGTTGTGCAAAGATACAAAATATTGCAGCATAACAGAGGCGGATCTACAGTGGGGCGGGGGGCAACTGCCCCCTGTTGTAGAGCCTTGCCCCCCCCAGCAGCCCCCTACTTTTATGTTTCTAAAACATTTGCAATTACCTTTAAAAATCAATGGAAAATATTGAATTAATGTAAGTAGCATAAACTCACGAAGAATTTGAATTATACTTGTAACTCATGTAAAATAAAATTTAATACATAGAATAGCTCCGTTGCAGCTGAGCTTGGTTAAAGCACCTGGAGGATTGTTCATCACTTATAAATATCATTTTACATGAGCTCCTTTTTAAATGAATTCCTTCTTTTTTTCATAGTTTTGGTTCTCTTTTCTCTGAAAAAAATGGCCATGAAGTGTTCACACTGAGAGAGATCTTTGATCATTATAGGTGTGTGTGTGTGTGTGTGTGTGTGTGTGTGTGTGTGTGTGTGT
>NW_013952444.1:1271249-1282497 GCF_001266775.1 Austrofundulus limnaeus
GTGTGTGTGTGTGTGTGTGTGTGTGTGGTTACTGTAACGGTGCCTGAATACCGCAAAGGTAGATCAAAAAATAAAAGAAAAACTGAAGGGGGGGGGGGGGACATTGGAGGATGAGGTGAGGAAAAAATAGCACATTAGCACTTATGGATTACCTGCCTTTTTTTATTCCCAGGCCTCAATGGAGCCCTGCAGATGTGCAGCACTGACCGCACAGCTACCCAGCAGCGGTCATGTCTTAATTAACAAGCAGACATCTGATCAATACGAGAGGAGCAATAGAGGAGGGGAAGTGAAGATTGGGACAGCCTATGTGGTTCAAGGTTTTTTTTTCCTGGTGATGTGAAATAACATTAGAAATCAATAGCACAGCTAGTCCTGACACAAACTGACTCAGTACACAGAAAAACAACTGAAAATAGATCTCTTGAAAATGGCACTGTGCATCTTTATTAAAGCCAAATAATTGGTATTTTATAGCATAATTTAGATGCGTTGATTCTTTTATTTGACTCATTTGCAGTTTTGTGTAGATTTATGACTTTAGCTGCCTTTGTCATAAAAAACTAAAGCAGCACTGAGATGCTCTCATGCCAATCAATTCACATTCTGCTAAAATCAGATCCACATTTCATACAGACTGCTAAAATTCACAGGTTTTATTATTGTTAGAAATTGTAACAAACTGATGCATTAAGATGTTTTCAAGCAAGAATAACGTTCAGCAGTGATTATGCTTGACAATGGATGACTGATGCTCAGCTCTAAAAAAAACTAATTTCTTTTAACACAGCTTGATTTAACAAAAGTAAACACTCTTCATAGAATAAATTAAACCCATCTTTACTGACATGCTCCAAAAACAGATCTGTTGAATTTACGACTGGTTCCACTCATTTGAATTTAGTAAACGTAAAGCAATTTTTACATTTACTGTTTAAGTAGTTGTATTAAATACAGCAGGTAAAATAAGTATTGAACACGTCACCATTTTTCTCAGTAAATATATTACTAGAGGTGCTAATGACATGAAATTTTCACCAGATGTTGGTAACAACCCAAGTGATCCATACATACAAAGAAATCAAACCATAAATGTCCAGAAATGAAGTTATTTGTAATAATGTGGAATGGCACAGGAAAAAAGTATTGAACACACTTACTGAAATTTATCTAATACTTTGTACAAAAGCCTTTGTTGTCAATGACAGCTTCAAGACGCCTCCTGTATGGAGAAACTAGTGGCATGCATTGCTCAGGTGTGATTTTGGCCCATTCTTCCACACAAACAGTCTTCAAATCTTGAAGGTTTCGTGGACCTCTTCTATGAACTCTGATCTTTAGTTCTTTCCATAGATTTTCTGTTGGATTCAGGTCAGGTGATTGGCTGGGCCATTCCAGCAGCTTTAGTTTCTTTCTCTGAAACCAACTGAGAGTTTCCTTGGCTTTGTGTTTGGGCTCATTGTCTTGCTGAAATGTCCAGCCACGTTTCATCTTCATCATCCCGGTAGATGGAAGCAGATTTTTATCAAGAATGTCTCTGTACATTTTTCCACTCATCCTTCCTTCAATTATTTGAAGTTTGCCAGTACCATATGCTGAAAAACAGCCCCACACCATGATGTTCCCACCTCCAAACTTCACTGTTKGTATGGTGTTTTTGGGCTGATGTGCAGTGCCATTTGACCTCCAAACATGATGTGTATTCTGGCATCCAAACAGTTCAATGTTGGTCTCATCTGACCAGACTATATTCTCCCAGTATTACACAGGCTTGTTTAAATGTTGTGCAGCAAACTTTAAAGGAGCTTCAACATGCTGTTTCTTCAGCAGTGGAGTCTTGCGTGGTGAGCGTGCATACAGGCCATGGTGGTTCAGTGCATTACTTATTGTTTTCTTTGAAATAATCGTAACTGCTAATTCCAGGTCTTTCTGAAGCTTTCCACAAGTGGTCCTTGGCTCTTGGACAACTCTTCTGATCATTCCTTTCACTCCTCTATCAGGAATCTTGTGAGGAGCACCTGGTCGTGGTCAGTTTATCGAGAAATGATGTTCTTTCCACTTCTGAATTATGGCCCCAACAGTGCTCACTGGAACCTTCAGAAGTTTAGACATTCTTCTGTAACCGATGCCATCATTATGCTTTGCAACAATAAGGTTGTGAAGGTCTTGAGAGAGCTCTTTACTTTTACCCATCATCAGATGGTTCTTGTGTGATACCTGGCCATCATTTGGGACTGAACCAGCTGATATTAACTTGCACTGACAAGGGGCAGGCTTGCTTTCTAATTACTGAGAGAGTTCAGCTGGTGTCTTGGCTTTCCATGCCTTTTTACACCTCCCTTTCTTCATGTGTTCAATACTTTATCCCTGTGCCATTCCACATTATTACAAATAACTTCATTTCTGGACATTTATGGTTTGATTTCTTTGTRTGTATGGATCACTTGGGTTGTTACCGACATCTGGTGAAAATTTCATGTCATTAGCACCTCTAGTAACATATTTACTGAGAAAAATGTTGACGTGTTCAATACTTATTTTACCTGCAGTATACTCAATTCAGTTGAGTGGAACCTGTTGACATAATTTGCTTAAGTAAATCCAACATATCTGTTTTTTAGTGTATTTTGGCCAAAGGGAGAATGTTAGAAAGGGAAATGTTCTAAATAATGTTTCCTTGGTATGAAATTGGTCAAAGTCTCTACATACTCTGAAGAAATGTTATCAGAAAGGTGTTTCAGACCATCAGGAAAATGCACAATATACTAAAATTATCAACAAGTCTTTGAATAAAAAATCAGCAGACAAATCTAAACAAGGATGTGAATGATTTAAAATTCAACTTCTAATCAAAGCTGCTAAAATTTGCCAGTCATGTAGGATGTATACATTTCTATATATTTTAGTTTTGTCATCAGCTGTTATTTAAAAAATATATATAGTGACAAACAACCTTGATTCCACCCTACTTGTCTGCACAGTCTAAAAAAGTATAATTTTGAAGGCATCAAAACCTGCCACAGCTCCCTTTGGAAATTGAATTCTGAAGTTACTTTTGTGTCTTTATCTAAATGACATGCACCTTTCTGTCCTTTCAGAGCCCCGACATCAAACTGTTGAACACATCTGCAGCTAACCTGAACCTGCAAATATTCAGTTTATCAGCCTTTGTGGGCTTTTCTGGGAGGTTTTCGGACAGGATGGCCATCCTGCGATAAGCGTTTCCCATTCGGTGTTAGCCAGAAGGCTGCTGAGGCTGCTGGGAAGTCTAATCAGTCTCTTTCCACCTGCCTCCATCACACTCTTTCAAGTGAGTTACTGATCCACTTCTGGACAGAAATCATATGTTTATTTTGTTTTCTTTCTCGCAGCAAACTTTTGCCTCAAAAATTGAATTTGATGCCCAGGGGCAGGAAGGAAAATTGGGCAAAAATAACATTTTCACAAAATTCAGCCTTCCGCGACTCTAATGAATGACAAAACAAGATAACTGTGGGAGATGCTATTCACTGCAGGCTGGCAGTCCTTTCAATTTACTCCTCATCAATTCATACTTATAGTGTAAATCTCAATATTGGACATTTTTCTATGACTCCACGCTTTTTGTTTCTAACTGAAAAAACAAATAAAACATCACACTATTACAATGCCAACATGTTAAGCACAATAAAGCCTTGTCAGAAATGAGCAGATGACACCGCGTGTTAACTGATGAGATTAATGTCATTTAAAGCAAAGAGTGCAGTCTATTTAAAATAAAACTGTTAAAGGAAACGCCATAGATTAAATCAAGAATCAACTCTTTAATAAACAGGGGAGGGTTCAATTTAGAATCACAGCCTGGCAAATTCTGAATGCCTTCACGTTTCACTGATGTGTCCCAGATGATTACCGTTTAATCAGCTGCAAATGTTCTTAATTACAAGATTAGTCTCCTACCAATTAGCCAACTTGCTAATGGTTTTAATCTAGCGTTGAAGTCTACTGAATTCTAATTAGAGACTTAACTGTTTCAATTTACCTAGAGGCCCATCTGATGGGTCATTACAAACCTAGTTACCCTCCGTATAAACCAACCGCAGCAAGCAACTAAGGTCCAATTTGGAGAGCAGCTGTGAGGGCTTTATGACCGTCGCTTGGGCTGTTTCTGTGCACCAGGAAACAACAATGTTTCTATTCCTTAAAAATTGCAGCTATTCTGATGACTCAGAGCAAAATATTACACTCAGCAACACTGTAGGCTGAATAAATTATTCATCCAGACCTATTTTTATTTTAATGAAAAACAAATAGTTTTTTTGTGCGACTGTTGCTAAAATACAAACATTACGTTACATTATAATCGGTACACTCAAAAAACAGATGTAGTGGATTTAATTTCAAAAAATATGTCAAGTGTTTCTACTCAACTAAACAGTAAAGTTAACACACTTGTTATGTTACCTTTACTTAATTCAGTTGAGTGGAAACAGTTAATATAATTTTTTTAAATAAAATTTATTATCGGTTTTATGAGTGCAAGAAAGGAAGGAAAATTTAGCACATCAAACACGATTGTTTAAAAAAATGTCTGTCCAGCTTGAGATAAAAGTAAAAGCTGTTTTTGATTATTATTATTATTATTATTATTATTATTATTATTATTTTGCTACATGTTCTTTTGTCCTAAAATGAATATTTAAGTATCTTCAATACAATTCAAACCTCCCCTTTTTGACTGGGTTCATTACAATTATGTTTACTAATTTTTATTTAAAAAAGGGAAAAAAAGAAAAAATAACATTACAAGATTACGAGCAAGTTGTATTTTCTGCACATTGACTCCTAATGAAAACTGTTAATTGTATTTTAAACAACAGAACGTACAGCTAAACGCTTAGCTTCCTTTTTTCACTACTCCATTGTACCAAGAAATAAAAGTTAATATTTTGCTATCATCAACATTCAAAGCATTATTTGTGTGAAGTGTTAGACAAACAGGACCCAAATGTATGAATCACCGGAGACTGAAAACTAAAAACCTTCACATTCAAAGCAGAACAAACTAAAATAGGAAAGGATGTAATTCAAGAAAACAGATTTTTTTTTTGTTTTGAGAGACTGAGGTCAGTACAAGTCAAGAGACCAAAAATCGCAGACAAAGAAAATGATTTCAGAGCAAATGAAAGCAAAGCATGCACAATTTATGCAAAGGATTTAATGAGGAAGGCAGGACAGGTGAGTGGCAATTAGGGACAGAAGGCAGACATGAATTCAGACAAGAAGACAACCTACAAAAAATAGGGACCAAGGTTTTTCAAACAAAATAGAAGAAAAGAATAGTAACTAAACATTAAACTGAAGCATACAAGGATGGAAAGATGCAACAAATTCAAGGGAAAATGGATCACAAGCTGGAGAAAAACACTTTCCAAAGACCAAAGAAAGAAAATTTTCAACAAAACTCAAAGATAAAGGTGCAAAACTTATACTTTAAGAAAACTTTTTTTTAATTGAAGCAAAAATAAAACCAACTTTTCTGGATCTTACCTGCCCTGTACTTTGATGTCAGAGATTGCGTAGAAGTATCTGGATAGATTGTTCTCATCCACCATGGTAGCTCCAGTTGCTGGCTTCAGGAGCTTAATCCTCAGATCAGTGATCGTGAAGAAATCCCTCAGGTTCTTAGTGGTATCCAGCTGGCCGTATAGCGAGGCCATGTTGTGAAGACGAGGTCCAGCAAACAGAGCGAAGCGGGCCTTTATCTCGAAACGAACTGTCTTGTCGTTCTTCCACACGTAGCCTCGGGAGTAGTCCTCGGTGCAAATGATGTCCAGCAGAGTGTGTTGGGTCAGATCATTCACCGTCTTGGGTTCCATCGTGAAAGCGTCAAGGCAGTCCGTGGCGTAGAATTGGTAAGGTGTCCAGGTACGGCCATAGTCAAGGGACTTTTCCAGGACCATCTGCTCCGGTCGTCCCGATTCAAAAGTGATAACAATATCATCCGTCAGCTCAATTGTCTTGTTCCATGATAATGTGATGTTGACCTGCAGAGGCTTTGGGTATTTTTTCCACGATGTCGACTGCCAAAACGTTGTAGGGTTTCTACCCTCAAAGTCAAACATTAACCCGGGAGGATGAGCCAACTCCTCAGTGTCAGCATCACATTCATTGTTGCACATGTAAGGATTCTCCTGAAAGAAAACACAGGAACACAAAAGTAAGTGCATGAGGCAGGCATAATGAAAAAAAAACAGTTTTCTCTATCATGTTTAGTGCAACTTTTAAATAATGTGTTACAGTACTTGATCAAATTGGGTTATTTAAAAAGTGTACTATGATCACACAAAATATTTCGGTAACACTATATGAAGGGGTGTGCATAAGACTGAAATGACTCTGTCAAAAACATGAAAAAACATGAAGGAGGCTTTGTGAATGTTTATGACTGTTGTCATTAAGTTTCATTTGATAAATTATGACATGTTTAACACAAAATTGACAATGTTTAAAATGTGTTGGTTATGACAACTTGACGTTAATCAAGACAAAAAATATTTAACAACTTGAAATTAACAAAGAATTCATGTGATGTGATACAATCACATGACTCTAAATACAATAAAAAAAGCATCTATTGACATTTCCATGTCAGTGTATATATCATATCAATCATTCTAATGTCAAGTTGTCATAACCAAAACATTTAAACAATGTTAAATGTGTCGTAATTTACTGAATGACACTTAATGGCAACAGTCATAAACATTCGTAAAGTCTCCTTCATGTTCATGACAGGTGTTATGTCATGCACACCCCTTTAAATAAAGTGTTACCAATATTTCTAACTTATTAAATAGAAGGCAATTGGACTTCTTATTTGGCTTCTTGAAGATGTTTTACCTTAACCCTTTTGGACGAGAGATCGTGTCCCTCATCTAAGGTAAAATATGTGCAACAATTCTACTGAGCAATTTAGTCATCATGTCCTGAATGACTTGAAATCTACACCATGATAAAGTAACAGAATTTCAGTTCAAAGTATATATGTTTGTATGTATATACAGTAGCTGAACCATGATAACAATATTAATCTGAACTTCAAAATAATTTCAAACATTTAAAATATCATCATATTTCCTACAATCAATTATTCTAGGATGGAAAAAAATATGTGCAAAAACAAGTTATGACAAATGATTGCCCATAAATTAAGTCATTATTTTAGCTTTTACAAGCGTGAATATATATCTAAAAGCTTTTTTAATTAGATATTTTCAGTTACCTATAGGATATATTGTGTATTTTCCTCCACAGCTGCCTAATGTTGTTGAATTCCACAACAAACTGTTTAAAGTTGAATCAGAATTGATCAGTTTGGTGGTTAGAAAAGGAGACGTCAAAAACTAAATTGATTTATATCGGAAATGTAAACAGTTTAGGATTTTCATTGTGTATAATGTGCAGTGATTAAAAAATACTTCATGGTTTTAGAAAACAGAGCTTGGCAAAGTGTTTAGTTCCTCACACTTTCTTATAGCAGAACTTGTTAGACTCTTTCAGGTTTGCCATTGACCTTGAGAAGTTATTTACTCTTGCCTTGATTCGCTGGCTTTCTTTCCTATCAACATTCCATCAACTCAACGCAATTTCTATCACAATAATGCCAATGTGTATTTGGTTATCCAGGAATGTCAGTTCCAGACCCTCTCATTGAGATAACACTGTAGATTCCATAATCTTGTTGAGCACCATTCCTGCCCACGTTTCCACCTAAATTGCCTGTGTAATTGATATTCCTGTGTGGTATTTCAGCTGGGATGGGAATGGAATCCCGATGAGCGTTTCTTATAAAACAGGCAAAGGGACATGCATTTTTCATGGGCCCATGTTTGCTTTCTACCGTAGACATCCAGAGAGCCAGAGTGTTTGTGTGCGAGCACGCTTGTGGGGAGAAAGAGAGGCACTCTTGATGTGTTTGTGTTTGTTTGTGACAGGGATAGAGAGCTCTGAATGTGTTTGCTTGTGTATGTGTGTGTGTGTGTGTGTGTGCGCATGCAGTATGTATTTGTATGTGTGGGTGTGTTTATGAGCGCACAAATGTGATTGGGTAGCGAGAGGAGAGGGAACAGTGAGAGCGAGGAGAGAGCTGAAACGAGGCCAGAAAACACAAGACTCCCTCCAATTGACATTCCTCTCACCTCTGCTGCACGAACAATGAGGGTTAAGTGCTGATGAGATTCAGATCAACTGTAACATGGTTCGATAATCAGCAATCATCTGACACTCTATACTGAAAATTATCTAAAGGTGAGAACAGCGCTATCTCGCACATTAGTCACCTATCTCTTAGATGTAGCGGTGCTTTCAACCCAAACTGCCACTCTGTTGAGGGGGATCAGCGGCAGGAATACTGATAAGCAGAAACCATTGTATTTTATTTGAAAAGACCAATAGCTGCTTTTGTCTTCAAGTGAGTTTCAAAAATTCTCTTCCCCACAGAAAATAAAGTATATTTGATTTTTTTATCTTCCTCACAGGAAGCTATAAGGATGACTGCTCTGTTTTTTAGATACACATCTCCTGAGTCCATTTCATTTCCTGTGGGACTATGATATGCTATCAGTCACTTACTCTTCAGCGAGAACAGATAACAATTCGACGAGGAAGGAAAAGACTGCAGGATTGTGGGTCACTAGGCCTGCGCTGCTGACTCAAAAGAACATTACATGATCCAATTAGAAGGGTAATAAGGGTTGCGCCGCTAAGAGAAAACATGAGGATGAGGAAGAGTGGGAGGTGGAAAGAAAGAAAAAAAGTAACCCTTTAGGAATGTGTTTTTAAAAGGAAGATCAGGTTCTAAAAGTATTCTGCCTTCCCGCCTATGCACACCCACACACCTTCAGCACTAACACGGAGCTTGAAAGGCCACGGCGTAGCCTGAAACCACAAACAGAGAGGAAAAACAGAGGAAGATTTAAAAGAGAGAGTTAAGGGGTAATAGGGAGAATGGTGGCTGTCTGAGTTCTGCCACAGGGACAATAAATTGTACTCAAGTCTACAGTTTACCATTGATGTGTGCTGAAGCTCGTTATAGTCCCTGCTTGTGCTTGAACAGGTCGGGAGGTCTGTTAGAGCTTGATGGTACGCGGAGAAGGAGACAAGGATTGACTTTGTAAGAGGGAGTGATTTCCCTGTTGTAATTCAAGAGCATGAATCTTCACTTATTTATTTTTCTTACTTACTTTCTTTTTTTTTTGTCTGTGGTTCTCACAGTTTCGTCCAAGAACAGCGGGATGGCTGCTGTTGTATCTGCTGAGGAGGGATCCTTATTCACAGAGGCTATATAGAACTGTGAACACATCACTCGTGGCTAATGAGAAAACAATTTCCTGACAGAACAAAGAAAAGGGGTAAAAAGAAGCCTTTAACCGAGAAATGTGCCCTGTCAAGTCACTATAAGTGTTCAGAAACAAGTGGAAAACACCCAGTAACTAGGAACAAGAAAAAAACAAACAAAAGCAGCTGGAAGCAAACATTTCTCATTAGCCCAGCCTATTGTTGATAACACCCAATGATCTGAGGGCACCGTTCTTATTGAATGTTAAGAGGTACATACAGTATTTATTCTCTTCCCATTCACCTGGCATGTCTCCAAACAGCCTTGTTTAGGTGGAATGAGAGACGCAGAGAAAGGTCAGTCCCTTTTAGCGGGCATCCTGTGGTGGTTATTTAACAACAAAAACACTGCCTTATGAAGATCAATACTTTCTATGGTCATTTAAGACCAAGAGCTTCAGCGCTGTGCCAGGGGGCAGCTATTGAAAAACAATAAACCCTCTCAACTTGATCCTTTACCTGTGATCAAGGCTGTGGGAGGGGGAAAAAGTCAGCAGAGGATTTGAAAAAAAACAAGAATTTTGTACCAAAATGAAATATCGACCAACTGAAAAATAGATCTGACCTTAAAAAAAAGGGAAGAAAAAGGAAGTGCCAGCATGAAAATACAGTTTAGTGTGTTATTGAAGGGTAAGTTACCATTTTAAAGCACAATGCAGCATTTGTGATGTAATGTGATTAGAAGAGAGGCAAACAGATTGGAATAAAGATAGGCACTTGGATGAAAGCAGTTTTCTAACAGGCGTGCATTCACACGTTCATTTCATTTAATCACCAAAAATAATCTGTCAAAGTGAAAAGCGGAAAGTTAAGGGTGTTAAAGTTAAAAAGCTTATACGTTTATGAAGCAAAGGGCAAAATAACACAATTGTGATGTTACAAGAGCATGAGTCTCTCTTTTCCTGTAGCCTCACCTGCAATTATGCCAACGATCTGCAGGTGTGAGCAGCCTACTTATATAAGCTACACCCACTAAAAGGATTTTCCACCCTGCAGGCTGCATGGGTGCAGCTTGGCTGGTGGCCTTATAGTTATAATAACACCCTTCTTTAGTAAACTTCACCATGTTTTCTTGTGGTTTCATTGTGTTAATTCCATTTGGGGCAGTGGTTTGTAACATTAGCCATGTTTCCATCCAATTTTAATGTGAATTTTGTGCGAATTTTGAAAATAAAGAAGAAATGCGAATCAGATGTTTTCCCATCAACTGGCTTGGAGCAAATCAACCAGGCTATGCAAAGTGTAATTAAGTCAGACATTGACATTACGCATGGCTGTATTAAACAAAGTTGCAAACTCGCAGGGACTGCACATCTCGGGACAATGCAGAGAAGTTGTCAAGATTGTGTTGCTACTATTGGGAAAGTTATAGTTATTCTGTCATTTTAGTATTGGTGATGTTACATGCTCTCTGGAGACATAGAAAGAGGAATGCAATAAAACAATGACAGCGGGAGGAGTGTTCAGCTGCAGCCACAGCAGCCTGTAGAACTGTTAGACAGCAGGAAGGTAAATGTTCACTACGTCAGAACTTATTCAGCAAATGTTTCCAAAACAGAAATCCAAAAACCACCTCAAGTGCATGCATAAAACATTTTTTCAAAATTGAGTAGGTTTTGCGACCTTATTTATTGCAATACTTTAAAATGCACATAAATAACCTTGATGGAAACATGGCTAATGATGCAATATAAGATTTAATGTGATTAACAACATAAAAACTTGACCTGTTTGTGGCAATAAAATGAAGGAATTGTAAAGGACACACTTTTAATGTTGCTTTATTTCTTTGTTTGGCAAAATTTCCAAACTTTTCCAATCAGAAAATAAGGTTTTGTTTCAATTTGTTCAAAAGCATATATATATATAT
>NW_013952444.1:1282572-1288322 GCF_001266775.1 Austrofundulus limnaeus
TATATATATATGTGTAGTATATGTATATCTCTTGGTCAGTCCTTTTTCCAGCATTCAAGGAGACCTTTGGTCTTCACTTTCTCAGTCGTATTTTTCATTTTATTTTTAAATGGTCTTACTTATTTGGCACTGATTAGTTGAGTGTTAAGACCTGAACAACTTTGATGAGTAAATAATAAAAAAATGACATCTAACACCCTAAATGCCATTGTTGTGTCACAATAATTGACTCATATTTGAGTCATTGCTCAGTTTTGTGTTCATGTATGTTTGCTCCCACAAGATTGATAAAGAAAACAGGTTCAAACAGAAACTTTAATGTAGCTGTCCGCTGTCCCTTGTTATAATCAGTCTTGTTAGTAAGAAAACTGATAAGGTTTTAATTTACTGATCAATAAACTCCCAATAATTACCAAATATTTTTACCATGAAAATAGAACAAAAAGAGTAAACAAATAAGTAAAGCTCTATTCTTATTTTGAACCTTTTAATTTTACACGTTGACGAAAACATGTCCATTGGGCCATCACACAGATGAGTATGAAAATTTAGTAAACAGTAAAAGTTTAAAAGACTTCCAAAGATAATGGAGACATATTTTCTTGGGTTTTCATCAAGTAGCTAAAAAAGAATTTATATGATGCTAATCTAAAATAAATTTCTGTTCTGTGTAGTCTTTTACAGCGATATTACTTTTTCTCACCAGCCATATCACAAAGTTTTTTTAAATACATTGTTATTTTTTAATACAATGTCATTCCATTTTAATCCTTGTGATTTTCTTTCAGCAGTGTTTTATGTGTATATATCCTGTGATTCAGTAAGCTCCTACATATACAGAAATATTCTGTTCCATAAAAAGATGCTCTCCATCTCCAGTGCATATTCAACACGCATAAATCTTTTAAAGACCAGTGTCTTATTGGCACAGCTGACATCTATATTGCCACCTTGGCAGCTGTGTCACAGCTGGTTTTTAGCAGCGCTATATGATCCATCCGAGGGCGCTCGCTTAGTGCAGAAGGCTCGAACAGTGAGTGTGCGGCTGGTCGCAGCTAATGATGTCCTGATCTCTGCAGCCTATAAGGTCAATCCAATATCAGGGAGTCACACAGCACGAGAGTCCGAGAACAAGGCAGACAAGGACAGACACTTGAGCTGTGAATCCAAATGTCATTTGCTGGAATGTGAAGCAATCAGGACACTCGGCTTCTCAGATTGTCATGAAGGCTTAGTAGATGTTAAGATGTAATTTCATGGCTCTGCTCAGTTGTTTGTAATGATTTCAGTTCACGGGAATTGATGGACCCTACCAGATTGAGCAGCACTGCACAGTATAATAAATCTGTTGCTCACCAGTTATATCAATAAAATGCTAAAATATTGACACATGCACATAAAGCTCCCCCTTTAAATGCACTGCTTTAATAGCATGCAGTACTCAAATAGTCAAAAATGTACTATTTAGATGAAATAATTTAAAACAATGCACAGTTTGAGAAGTGACATGTATTTAAATAAGTGTCCATTAGCCTATGAGGCTGACAAAGTGCAACCTTGTGTTGATGTGCCTTTTGACAGACGGTGTGGCCATGCAGATAAATTCTCCCAGTAAAGACAGCTGCTGATGAAAGATGGCCACTGGCAGGATGACCCATCAGTTTAGCTGACAGGTTTCTGGACACAAAGCTCTTGTCACAACTTTATTTGCAACAGTTTTCTACTTCAGCATTTTCTTTAGCTTTCCTCTATAAAGTGTTTGAAGTTAAATCTTTAAATTGGAGATAAAACTGTTTTTTTTTTTTGCCCTTTCATTTCTCAAATCTGCACGCGTTAAAAAAAGTGTGTACAGTTTGTCTTCAGTTGTTTCCTAAAATAACATGTCCCAGTTCAATAAATATCTCCACGACTGTACAAGTGCAATTAATAACCGAGGATACCTGGGAGAGTTTTGTCTGCTTGGCCACAACACAAGGACACTGTGAGATATATTGCGATGAAAATCCAAAGTTAGACCAACGCTTTCTCAGTGAACCAGCAGACACTTGCTCTAAAAAGTCATACAATTCAAAAAAGCAAATACACTGGAAGAAAAACTGTAATAAAAATAAAACATAATTTCCAAAGAGCTGTTTTTTTTAGAAACTCAAATGTCAGGAGTTTTTTAGGCACAAATTGCCCCTTGACTGGTGTGCTTCAACGTTATTCTGAACAGTCAAAACTCAAGAACAGTTTGTGACTATTTGACTTTCTCTGATTTTTTTTATAAGGTCTTACTGAAAGAATCACAGAGTTTTAATATCTGCATTCTTTCAGGGTTAGTTTGAACAACAGAATTTAAGTTAGTTAGGTTCAAACATTTTGTTGTTTGCCCTTTTTAGGAACTGACAACGGTTAGAATTAGGAAGTTTTAATTCCCAATCTGCATTTATATTAAGCATGTCATGATGATTACACCTATCATTTTAAAGTGGACGTATCATGCTTTTAAATATCTCTTTTTCACATTTAAACCATTCAATTGGGGTCTATGTAAAGTGGAACTGCAACACTTTGGTCTGAATTCCTTTTTATTGCAACTCCACAAGCCCCTCTTTCCCCCCTTTTCTGAGGTGTGTCTCAGATCAACTCATTTTGAGGCTGTCTCTTTAAATCCAAACAAGACGCTTCACACACTCTGCCCCTCTTCCAGCTTCCAGAGCGGTCCATTCTAGTTTGATAGAGGGGTTTACGACTATATATCTGTGCAGAAATGTTTTATTAAGAAATTAATTAAAAGATGTCAACAAGGGACGACTTGTCCATCCAGCCTTAAATGTTGACCCAAAGCAAAGTACAATGAAAACCTCCAAATTGTGATTGTACAAATTGTCTGTACTCCTAAAGACTCCGAAGTACACAACAAAATGTATTTAATGGCTAAAAATTTGGATTTTGCATGTTTTCCTTTAAATGTCCCAACAAGTCCAGTTTGTTCACGCAGTTTTTATGAAGTACATGATCATCTGACTAATTTGTTTCCAGTTTCATTAGCAATCAAGGTATTCTTAGCTGTACTGCTTAATTTATCCAGTTTAAAGAACATCAGTGTGGAAAATTCCAAATCATTTGCTTGTGACCTGTGTCTACTTTGTAAGTTAGTGCTGAGAATTCTGTAACTTTGGCGATTCCTCCGTGACGGTGAGAGAAGTCTCTCTCCCTCCAGACCGGAGGTGTTGCTGGATTAATCAGCCCATCATCCTGCTCGGGCTTACACCTCCCAACCTGCTACGCGACACCTGCTGACCTGTCACTGGCCCACACCCTCTCCATCACACCTCCGGATTCCCGTCCGTGGAGTGTGTTGAAGGAGAAGACGTTTCACAAGTGACAAATCAAGCGTCTGTGATTCAGCGCTCAGGGACTTGGTCCACATAAACAAAAAAATAACGGTTTAAGCTGAAACGTCAGTTGATGTAAGAGAGCAATTTTTGGCGAGCCTTTTGTTAACCTGCGCTCACACAGAACCTAAATAGACAGGCCAAACTTGTGATATATGAGCCGATTTTATCAAACTTTGGAGAAAAAGGAACGTTGAAGGATATTGTGAGAGAAGACTCTGGGAGTTGATCCTGTGAAGAGTTTGTATAAACCGGAAAGGATGGAAAATCGAGATGAGTTACAGTGAGACATTTGTTGTCAGAGCTTTGGCAGAAGTTCTGCGGAGTTTTAATGACCAGCAGAGAAAATCAGCAGCTAGCATCAGAGCCAGACTTTCCATTTTTCTGACCTTCAGGGCAGTGGAGGGCAGAAAGACCTCATGTGTTTCCCAGTGTTGTTTTTTTATGAGCTCTGAACTCGTGTGACGTCATCGAGGTTTGTTATGGAAGGTTGAGACTGACTTCCTGTTTCAGGGATTTTGAAGGCAGGGAAGCTGACAAAGCTGCTCACATGCTGATCATATGTTAAAGAAGTGGTTACCAAACTGTTCAGCTTTTGACCCACAAATATTTTTGTTGATAAACATTGGTATCAGGTCAAATAAACAAAGATATAGTAAAAATATTAATAACAATAAATAATAATGCATTTTATTTATAGGTGCCTTTCAAAACTCTCAAGGTCACCTTACAAAAGTCAATAATAAAAACCACAATAAAACAACAAACACAATAAAATAAATAAATAAATTAACAAAACAAAATAAAACAGTGCAAACTATGAGAATACTGCTAGTTAGATTTATGGTTCAAGTGTGTATGCTTTGTTGAACAGATAGGTTTTGAGTTGAGATTTGAATGATGTAATGGAGACAGAATTGATAAGGTCCAGAGGGAGAGAATTCCATAGGTGGGGGGCCGAACAGCTGAAGGCTCTTGACCCCATGGTGGTCATGCGAGCAAAAGGAACAGTCAGTTTGGGAGAAGCAGAGGATCTGAGATATGCTACCTGTATCCATTTTAAGTACATTAATCTCACTCTTTTGTAACAACTAAGCGGCAAAAATAGATATTAGTAGTCATTTTTTTTGAACAATTAATTCCTAAAACCTTTTCAAGATCCCACCTTGAAGTTTCAAGATCCCACTGTAGGTCCCATCCCCAACTTTGGAAACCACAAGTTTTAACTCAAATGTTAAATGTTAAATTAATAGTAAAATAAAAGGTATTTCACATTGTCTGACAAAATATATATGTGTTGCACCTAACAAATATCTCCATTGCTTTATAAACAGGCTGCTGGTGAACAAAATGAAAATATTTACATCAGGCAGTTATTTAAGCAGCGCATCAGAGGATGCTAAGGTGATGCCTGTAACTTACTATTGAAGCTGATGCTTGATCAAAAAGAAAACACAAACTTCTCCAGGCGTTCGCATTTCAATTTGCTGCACACCAACCACTCCTGCCCTTTGGAACACAGCCCTCACCAAAGCAGTCCCTTTGAGGGTTGCAGCACAGCCAGTCTGGCCTTTTGAAGTGCATTGCTTGGCAATTCAGCTGCACCAAGATGCAGGGCCTCAGCCTTGATTTGGATTCATGGGGAGTCAGCAGACGAGAGGAAACACACTCCACATTAATTAACACCTGGCCTCATTATCTGTCCCATGTGGCAGAACTCCACTGGGGTAAATTTAACACCGATTTATTAAAGAAGGTGGCAGTGAGCTTTCATGTGTATTTTTACTTAATTGTATAGAATGTCTATTTTTATGCGTGAAGACCCAGATTAAAATGGACATTCATTGTATTTGTATTCAGACCAACAAATAATTGAGTATTTCCCTCTCAGCTCACACATGTTGCTTGAGGGAGCAGGATTCCTATTTATGTCACAATTCACTAATATGGTTTAACATTAGAAATAATAACACTGCTTAAAATGCCAGTGCGGTTGTGTGAAATCCTCATTCAGTTTGAAAAAAAAAAACTCATCATGCTCTGGAAGGAGACAGACGTGTTCTGCTGTGTCTGATTGAAAACTTCACTGCCATCAATCACTGCCACAATACTGAAATCTGATGAGCGCGCCAACGTTTTATGACTGAAATGTTGCACAATTATCTGCAGAGATCAGAAGGTTTCAATCCCAGATACAGGAGAAACTGGGATCCTTTTAACAAGACATGATTTATTTCTGTATGGGGATTCGAAGCATCCAAGTTCAGATGTTTTGGATCATTGGGCCTCATGCAAGAACATGTTCATATTCTTATCCTAAATTTCTCTTACTTTTGTTCGTACAAAGGGTTCGTACGAACATGTCACGTC
>NW_013952444.1:1288957-1306251 GCF_001266775.1 Austrofundulus limnaeus
TTTGTTCGTATCTGAAAAAAATCTTAGAATACGAAAATATTGGTGAATGCCACAAATTCTCCTAAATCACTCGTACGCACAACTTAAGAACAAATCTGTGTGAACGAACAGTTCTTGCATGAGGCCCATTATAACAAGATGTTTAATTGTCTGAGGTCGACTTTTTGTACTTTTCTGTGATCTGTGCCAAAGCATCCACTGGATGAAATCCAAATGCTGGTGTGTTGTTGTCATTAAGATGTTGTAGACAGACATTTCATATCAATGGGTATAAAAACAGAACCACAAACAATAAAAATAGCAAATATCTCAGGTACTTCTAGGCTTTGAATTCTGACTCTTGAGAACATAAATTCTTCTAAGGATTTAAAATTTAAAGATGTATAGAACTGATTTATTATTGGCTGATATTGGCTCATTTGGTTTAATTAAGTTTCTTCCAAATGTACAGAACAAAACATATCCAATAAGATCAAACTTGTATTGTCTATACTGCAGCATCTTCACACATTAATTCACACATTCACACATTATTTAGTGATTACTTACATCAGAGGTGTGGCACTTGAATAAAATAATTAAAAGTAAAAATACATTAACAGAAAATGACTTTGATAAAAAGTAATTTCACTGATAAAAAAACACTTGTGTAAAAGTAATAAAACTTACGATAATCAGGAAAGTAAAAGTACTTTTACACATCACTTTAAGAAAAGAAGTGCTGATTTTACTTAACCAAGTTACTGTATGTTAACTGGTTCCACTAAACCGAGCTGCATGAATTGCTTTACTCAAAGTAAAATAATAATTTATTAAATAAGTAAAAGTATCATTTTTTATGGTTTGAATGTAAGAAAAAAATTAAAAGTTAGGATTTAGAAAATAATGCTCGGTAAAATTACATATAATAAAGAAATATTACTAAATTTCATCTTCAATGTAGACCTCTTTAAAATGTTCATAAGTTGGTATAAGTTGTCTAGTGTGACTTTTAGGGCCTTCAGCAGTTTAAGTTTTGTGCAACTATTTACTTCTACCCCACTGCTTAGAGAAATGTAGCTAAATGCTCATTTGCTTATTTCTTCCAAGAAACTGAGAACAAGTGGTAACAGGAGATAAAATATTAATAACTCCTGTTGTGCTCTTGTCACTTGTCATGTTAATGTGGCTTAACTACCCGAAGTATTTGAAAATTTCAGAACTGCATGAGCTGTCATTTTGCAACTGGATTAAGCACAAATACATTCCGTGTCTATTATTTAAACAAACACAAATCCACTGTTTTTTACATGAACTGTTAAGGAAGACTGTTTTATCCTGAAGGAAGAGAATCTGTGCCTCACAGGGATTTTTATTTATGGTTTTGAAAGAAAAATCAGACTGCTTTTTTTTAAATATGCAGCTTACATAATGTTTAAGATCCAAAAACCTGTCACTATAGAGATGGGTAGATAGATGGATAAATAGGTAGATAGTTTATTGATCTCAGCAGAAGTGGAAATGATCAAGACGTTTTGACTGAAATTGAAAATCTAAAGCAATCTATTTTTCAAGCTTCATTTTAATATTAACACGAGGTGAAAATTAAAATATTGACACCAAGCACAAGCTCTGATAGATCAGCTCAGTTCCACTTTTTTTGGGTTCTATTAAAAGAAAGTTACAATGAAAGTGTAATTCACCCCAGAACGCTTTCAATCTAACAATGCACCAATGAGTGACCTTTAAATAAATGCATCATTGATTTTGACTTGTTAGTTTCATTTACGCACCTTCAGAATCACAGAAATCTTTCACTGATTCTCGGAGCACTGTCATTACGAAGAAAATAAGGAGACCCCATCTTCATTCTCAGCCATTTACAATGAGATGCAAGGGTCATCTCAAATAAATTGGCAGAAACTGGGATGAAATTGAAAGAGCGAACGAAAGAACGAGAGAGCACGAGAGTGAAATTGCTGCATTGTTCATCAACACGCCAGCTCATGGTGTGTCAACTCGTTCTCCATCTTTTTAATCTGCATAGTTATTAGAGGCTTTTATTAATTTGAAATGCCAAAGTGAGGAATAAAGCGTTACTGAAATGTCACCCATTCACCGAGCATGATAAAATCACACCAGCAGTACGTTCAGAAACGAACATTCTTCCCCTTTTCTACTTCTCATTGCTACCTCTCAGACTTTCCTTCCCTCCGCAGCGCGCTCTTTCACTCTTTCTCCCAGATCGATACGGCCTGACAGCATGATGGCTGGGTTTCCTAAGGGTAGGTGGGTCGCAACAGTTTCCTGTCATCTTGCTGCTATTTCTCTCTCTCAAGTCTTGCCCTTCAACACTGCGCCTTAGTTTAAAAATAATGGTACAAACTATTTGTAAAAACAAGCATTCCTGAAATTCAACCTTTTTAAAAAATATTCACCTGTTTTAGTTTGTTCTGGCATTATAGGCAACTCTTTCCTTTATTTAAAAGTTGCTTTCAAATGTTTTTTTTCTTTTACATTTCACTTCCTTAAAAATATATTTTTAACTCCTTAAATATATTTTGCATTAAAGGAGACATAACAGGCTTTTAAATTAGTCTTTTTCATATTTAAATTCTTCAGGGGGTTTATATAAAGTAGAGTTGCGACACTTTGGTCTGAATTCCTCCTTATTGTAACTCCACAAGCCCTTCTTTCACCTCTTTTCTGAGGTGTGTCTCAGATCAACTCATTTTTGTCTCTTTAAACGTCCATTCTGATAGAGGGGTTTCCGACCATATAGCAGCACAGAAAGTTTTTTCTTTATATATTAATTAAACCAATGGTTCTTAACCTGGGTTCGATCGAACCCTAGGGGTTCGATGAGGCGGTCTCAGGGGTTCTGCAGAGCCTCTGCTGGAGAGGTAAAGACACACTTGTGTCAAGTCATGATGATACGCCCTGCTTGGTCATCACTTGCTGCAATGGATCACGTAAGATTGCTTGGCCAATCAGTGCTGGCCCCAAAAAAGTATTTTGTGGATTCAAAACGACAAAAAACAAATTAGCTTTAAAAGAAAAAACTAAAAAAGTTATTAAAAAACGTTAAAGTCTTCAAAAAAACCCAGTTTATTTTTTTATTGGTAAAATAGTAAAAAAAACATTTTTGGGGGGGCTGAAATTTTTTATGGGGGCAAATTATTATTTTTTGGGGCCAGAATAAAGTCATACTGTAATTTGTTGTGAGTTCATGCACTGTGTTGGTTTTGCTCTTTGAGCAAGGTGATGTTCATGCACGGCTCATTTTACACACCAGTAAAAAAAAACATATACCTATGTCTTGAATTTGAAAAAAAAAATCATATTTTATTTATCACTAAAAAGGGTTCAGTGAATGCGTACATGAAACTAGTGGGTTCGGTACATCAAAAAAGGTTAAGAACCACGGAGTTAAACGATGTCACCATCATAATGAAACTTGCATTAAAAATAAAAATAAAGCAACAAAATGTAGATGCCAAGAAATAAAACAATAAAAAGCAAATACTTAAGAACATCTACGAACTTGGAGACTCTCCGGCGTCCAACTTTTTCCTGATGACAGGAAAATAAACTTGACTTGCATAGAAGTTTTTGCATAACTTGTGGACTGACCAACAAAGCATTAAAAAAAATAAATTTAACGGCAATAAAATGCAACATGAACTCAGTTTCAGACATGCATTTAAATGTTACGCTTTCCTTAAAGACTCCCCCCTTTCAAACCACTAAATATGTAACTTTTGTTTCAATCTCTGTGCATAATTCAGCTTTCTTTGTTTGTACAACCCTTTAAGAATGAACCTGTCACAGATCCTGGGAAGTAATGCTGGCATATCTCTATCTGTCAACTGCTCACCTCATGTGGAGCATCCAACCTCGGCACGTTCAAACAAGACATGGATATTATGCATCATCAGCTGACAGAAAACACGAGACAGGGAAATTAAAAAGCCAGGAGACAAAGAAGGTGGCAGGCGAGTGAAAGAATAAATGATGACTCGCCCCTCCCACTCCCTCTCCGGGAGTCAGGGGACATGTTGCATGTCACTGCGGTATCTTGGTACCCAGCGGTGCGGTGATGATGTGCTGGGCAGGGCCAGTTCAGAACGGAGTCAAGGGCACGGAGGTGACGGCACGTTAAATGCTCCAACTGTTCCCTGTCTCCAAACAAATACACGGATGAGTGATTCTCCCACCAAGAAGGAAGGGCGCAGAGATCAAAGAGGGGCAATGACAGTTCCAGGTTTGACCTCTGAACTGCTCGACATTTCAACGTGTCGAGATAAACACACAGTTCATAACGGGAAGGCTCCAACTGTTTTGACATGGAAATTATGGTTCTGAAAGATAACAGCTGACCTCTAACTGTGCTGGAATAATACAATAACTGGAACTTTTCTTGTAATTTGCTGCTTACTCCATATCGGGTAGCTTTTTCATAATAAAAGGAGGGATAAATGAGCGTACATATGTGAAATCCACTTTTTTAGCTGTTAAATACATTTTTTGTGTACTTTTGGAGTCTCTAAGAGTGCAGACAAGTTGGAATTAGTTTACTCCAAAACACCGCAGAAAAGAGGTGAAAGAGGGGCTTGTGGAGTTACAATAAGGAGAAATTCCAACCAAAGCATTGCTGTTTCACTTTATATAGACTCCACCTATATGATTTAAATGAAAAGAAGGATTTCAAAGCATATGTCTCTTTTGAGACACAAATGTAAACTTAAAAAAATATATATTTAAGACCACTGATTGTGACCAGTCCTCATTTTTAGTATAAATGGAGCAAATTACTCAACCTTATTTCCTAAAACGGTCATCTTATGCTTTTCATAACCTATATTTGAAACAGCAAATCAATAAAACCAATTAATCAGTTAACATTTCTATCAGATGAAAAAACATGAAAGCTAATATAGTGAAATTCGTGTGATCGCAGTGAGTCGATTGCTCCAGAATTTATCTGTTAAAGCTGCTAATGATGTTTTTGCCCAAATGTGCGTTTGTATGATGTCATACTGCTTAACATGAACCACAGGATGAACTTAAGGAAGGATGAATAATGTAATAATTTCAAACAATTGAGTGAGACACTGCATGATGTGACGGCATTATATAAATAAGCTGAATTGAATTGAAATGAATTGCCACAGCCATCTGAACTAAGAAAATATACAAAATGGCTTTTTTTTGGCCAGTTTACAAATTTTGTCAATTGCAATGCATATGCCAAATGCTACTCCTCACATGATACCTTTGCTTAAAACTTAAACCTAAGTGAATATCGCACCTAGTTCATCCAAATTAGCTACCAAAAAAATTAAAAATAAAAAAAATAAATTGAAAAAAAAAACAATATTGGTTAATCAGTCTTATAGATCGAGCTACATTTTGATGAGGCAGGAGCAATAAGTCATCCATAAGATCATCTCACGAGATGATGGTTAATGTTATTTTTCAAGATTTAACCAAAATGGCTTTGCTGCTTTGATTTAACTTACAATGATATTTTTACAACTTCATAAAAAGAATTTAGTCTAAAAAATCGGCATAAATTGCAGCACATTCCTTCTCACATTCTCTCAAGGAATGTAGGAATGTTGGGCCTTTTATTTTTGGCATTTAAAAAAATTGCATGAAGCTATAAATTCTAAACCACAAACTTGTCTTCTACTTTAGCTTAATATGTTCCAGACAAAAACACACATCCTCGTACCTGCATCAAACTGAGGACTTTGTTTTGACTTCCATTCATTTTTCGAACTGCGTTTACGTCTAACTCAGACAATTCCCCCAACTATACTCATTACTAGTCTATTCCTAACTAACTAACTAAAATTAATTCACACAATACATCTAAACCTAACTAGCAGGGTGTGGACCTGAAAGAAAAAAGTGAGGACTGGGAAAATGTCCTCACTTCCCAACCACTTTGTTGGTTAAAAATATCCGGTCCTCACTCAGTAGCAGGGACATGTAAACATACACACATCTGTTTGTTCTTTAAGCCTCGTGGGGACTTTGCATTGACTTCCAATTCATTTACTGCTCATTTCTACAACCCTGAGCCCTTGTCCTAAACCTAACCACTCCAGTAGATATCTAACCCTAACCTCTGATTCACCAACTGGATTTCCCCTGATGGGGACCAGGCTTTTGTCCCCATATGGAACAGTGAATTCTCACCAGGCTGTGTGTACTGAGAAAATGGTCAAAAACATCTCCAACCATGTACACACACATTCACACACAGAGATTAGCAATCAGACTTTGTGAAACTTTACTGCTTCAGAAACAAAAAAAAATCTCTCCAGTGGATTACATGAAAGCAATAATTTCTTAAAGTAGCTGGTAAAACTGATTAAAAATGGCAACAAATAAGATTTGATGTGTGTTTCTGTGAGTCTCAGCCATTTTGTAGTTTCACAATTTCTGTTAATCACCTCAAATCCAGAGCGAATGCTAACTTCACAACAACTTCTTTAGTCCATAATCTATTTGTGCTTGTAACGTCTATTACAAAGTCTGAAACTTCAGTTCTTTAAGACATGTAAGACACAGATTGAAGGTTCACAATGACTCCTGCCATTGCCAGCAAAGATAAATCTTCTGCTTTGACTGCCAGTAATGTTCGTCTCCAAGCAGCTTAGCGAGAGCCCTCCTTTCGTATTCCCATTCTAAGCCACCGAGGGGAACATTGGGTGAACCAGCAGCTACAGTTCTTTTCATCCATTCCGAGAGAACTGAGCAAAGTTCAGAGGAATTACAGGAATCTACTCAGTTCTGCCCAGAGTGGCTCACATAAGCACGAATACGGAATCAGTCTCGCAAATATTTACACAACTGCTTTGATGACGTGGTTCAGTCATGGCGTTTATAGTGTGGAACACGTGGGGTGATGATGTATGACTCAAACATCCCTTTTTGTCCATTCGGATCAACTCGCAGATCCCCGGATGCTATAAAAAGGAGAGAGAATGTACTATGTTTTATTTAAACATTAAAATTTATGAGTTTCAAGTTAGAAATGTCATCTGGAACGGCACCCAAATTTGAAATTTTGTCTCAAAGTCAGAAGCAAATTAGTCGCAACATCAAAATTCAGTATGGCTGAAAAGCTGCAGTAATAAACTTTTTATTTCCACTTCTGCTAATTTGTTTCTCAGTATCAGTCACTCACATTACTGTTCATTACTGTTCATATGAACATATTGCTACAGTCACTCCAGCTGTTAATCAGATGGCCTAGTTACCAACATTTAATGCTTTTATCCAACAGATTGTGAATGTTTTCTGCTGTGCTTAGTCGTGTTTAAGCACAAAACACCCTTTAGTTTTAATTTCAAACATCTTAAAATACTAGGTAGGTAATTTAAAATAAAAGTCAATGTCTTTCACCCTTTTTTAATAACTTTAAATCCAGTGAAGCCGACAAGATTTTGAACTTTAGAGACTGGAGAAAAAAGCTAACTAAAACTAAAAGTGGGTGTTTTGAAGGAGCTCATGATGTCTAAATAGACAAAAATCATTTACTGGAATCCATGAGGGGAAATATTCTAATAACTATTTAACTTGCAAACATTTCAATGTCTATTTGTATTGTTATGAATTCAAATTAAATAAAATCAATTACAATGCAAAGCACACATCAACACATTATACACACAGTTGGAAAAGAAATAAAATGAGACAGTGTTTAATCAGAAAATATCCACTCCTTGCAGATATTTCAACTGTGCAGTTTTACAAATTAACCTTTGTACTTGAACACTGCATACAAAAGTGACAAAAAAACACCTTTAAACAGGGTTTAGCAATCTTGATTAATAGTGTTAAAGAGCACAACAGAAAAAAAATTTGTTCAGTAGCAAACATTGTCAGGAATCATTGAACTATAACTCCTCTTATTGCCAAACATTTGTCCCAAAGACTTTTTTTAGACTTTCATTTATTATAGCTGCTAAATGGATCATTTTTATTAAAGCTTTGCTTTTTTTTCATTACAAACTAATTATCTTTTACAACTAAATGTTTGCCATACATTTCTTAAAATAACTACTGAGCGACAGCAATGAGAATTCTAAGCCCAGAGTGCAAAGAGGAGGTGGAAGGAGAGAGCCACCCAGCATTTTTCTGACCATCATCTAGGAGGCAAATCAGCTTCTGGGGAAACTGATTAGACCAGGCTCACAACTGCAGGCAACTTAGTGATTGGATGAAAGGGCTCATTTGCATGCTTCTCTCATCTTCAGCAAACTCTCAGGAAGCACCAGTGGATAAGGTCACTGGTGTCAGTCTGCCTGTGTGCCAGCTTAGTATGTAAACAGATCAAACATGGAACAGCCATGAAAGTGAGACTATAGGGTGCCTGTGTTTCTAAACGTCTGGACAATGATAACCTTAAATGTATGACTGAAGTGATCAATATCCCAGTAGTCAAAAGCAGAGAAAATAATAAGAACATCTTCAATATTCATCCAGCTTGAATGGGGATATTATATAAACCATATTTTACTCATGCAATGAACATTTTCACAGCATCTTCTGAACATTAGTCTCTGAAAATAAAGACTTAATTCTAAGTATTTATTTACCATGAGGACAGCACAGCTTCTGAGTGCTTGAAATTGGGTATTTAGTAAACATAAACCTTTGTATTGCTCATTTTTATAAAGCATTAGTCAGCTTGTTAAAATTTTTAATATTGAATGTTTCTGATACCCCCTTTTTATTTATTAATTTATTTTTTTTTGCTGTTAACCAACTATTTACAAGAGAAACTTATTGCATTTCACTGAACAGCAAAAATTTGAAGCCAAAGAACAGACCTCCAATGGTGCCAGAAACCCTTTGAGGCTTAACTTAGACCCAGATCTTTCTTATTAGATCATCCAACCATGTAATTATTCATCTACATTAAAGCCAAAGAATAGGTAAGCTGATGGCAGTGTTATACATGATAGTGTTTTGACACTTGTGAAAAAGTGCTAAATTTAAAAAGATGAAAGTTACAAAAAGGTAGCAAAAGCATCACCCCAGTTATTATACTTCCTCCTGTGTGGCCATGACCGTCAAAATAAATGTTATGTTGGTTATTTAAACTCTACATTTCAACTTTACAAAGTTTAGCTTAGAGAAGCTACAGTATAGAACATAAAGCATGAAAAGAATAAATAAAAAAAATGATTTGCATGTTAGATTGTTGATAGATTTGTTGATCTTGAAACATTTCACCCCTGTTAGTAAATTCATTTTTGTGCAGCTGGCACTAAAGCAAAAATAAATTGGATCCAAAAATCCTCTTTTGGAACCAATTTATTTCATTTGCTGCATTTAAAATTTTATTATAGTACTTCCCAGAGATAATAGTAAGTTTAATGAAGAGTCTCAGTACCACAGACCTTTTTTTCATGTGGAACACATTTTTCCACTCTATGAAATGACAACGGTGCTCACACGGAACTGTTCAAATTAAAGTCTTTTAAAACTCTTTGTGATAAGATTTTACAAAAAAACATAAAAAGCTGACACACGTTTTAATTTTAAAGCTACTTTGTGAAAGAAGAAGGGTAAAACTGTGCTTTCCAACATTTTAAAATAGTTTTTTTAAATAGCTTTGATATATAAATGTAGAGTTAAAACTATATTGGAGTTCTTCAGATTTCTTCAAATCGTCATTTAAAATGAAACATTAAACCAAAAAAGGGTGAGCGTTTCACCGTTTTAACCTTTTTGACGTCTACCAAATGCTTTACAATATATTTTTCTTCATTAAACCAATCATTTGTATTATCATGCAAAGCCGTTTCTGAGCAAACACACACACAGATGAACTACTTCTTAACCACTCAAACTATAATGGACAAAATGAGGTTCAGTTTGTTGACCAAAGATTCTGCTTTGTGTAAAGGCCAATGTCTGAATCACTATACAGTTATGACTAACCCATAAAAAAGGTTCACCAGTCTCTACAGTAATGCAGGAAATAAATGAGTGAAAGTCTTAGAGTGCATTCTTCCAATATATTACTGGCTGATGGAATGTTATATCATCATCTTTGTGTATCAATCTTGTCTGATGCAATATGGAAGAAACTTTGCCACACACCACCAGTGATTTGAATGATATGTAATTTTGGCTCTTGTACTGAGAACCAATGTAAAATATTAGTATGTATAATTTACTCCCATTAGTTTTATTGACAAATTCCTAAATGCACACATTGTAAAAAACAAAACAAAAAAAATTAAATAAAAGGAGAAACAAGGGGACCTTCAGCAGCCTTATGTTACCAGGTTGGAATATGTTCGAACTCACTGAGTGTGGGTTTTACTCATCGTGCAGCCTGCGTCATGTTAATGTTGCACATTCAGGCTGATAAAGGTCTAACAGTTTTGTTTTGGAACAAGGCTCTGCAGAATATCACACATGACTGCACAAGACTAACTCCTTTCTCATCCAAGGGTGGCTTTAAATGTCTCAATGCCATCTGGAGCAGCCCGAATAAAAATTCCGCTTTTAAAGATGCTCATTCTAATTGGTAAATGTTTACTTGCAGGAACTCTCGGCGGGCGGGCACACAACGTTTAATGATTCACTAAAGCCTTTGGGCTTTTTAAGCTTACTTTTAGTGTGTTTCTAAACAAATACAGCTTAGGGTTGAACTGTGGATGTCAGCTCGTAAGAACCAAAACGTGACACTCCACAGTGCAGTTGAGCAATTACCCTTATGGCTATTGTGTGTGTGTGTGTGAGTGTGTCTGTGTGTGTCTGTGTGCACAGGTATGTGTGACGGTCGGGTAGATTTGTGGATATGGAAGTTATTTCTGTTACTACAGTAAAATCCACAACAAATATAGTATACTTATTATTAATATCAATTTGTTCAAATAAAACAAAACTGTATAAATGTAATTTATTTTTGAACAGGGGTGATTAGGATCTGACCTTTAGGGGTGCGTAACCCCCAGCAAAGCTAAGACTGAAGATTTTTTTTGTGCAATTTTCTAAATTTCACTTCTTATTTACATACATTCACACACAGCATTAATCATCACCATCAACATTCTCTCTATAATAAATCTGTAATCCTGCAGCCAGGAGGAATAACAGAACCTGTATCATTACCTCACTTCATAGCTACAATCCTGTGTAAAACTGAAAACTGCAGATTTTCATGTTAACTATCAATATCTGAAAATAATCTTATGAAGAAAACTTTCATTTTAGGGAGAGGAAGAAAATGTAGATGTCAAACGTACATGTGGAAACACCTTGGCTAGTGTTGTTCACACAAATTTACATCTTTCTGTGTTCACAGTTTTATTCTAGAACTAAAGTACCTGATACAGACAGGCTGTGCGTGCTCCCGCAGCGGCTAAACAGCTGTTAGCACAATGCTAGCATACCCACACACACGTTGACTGTTCTGGCTCTTTCTTTCCCCAAACATGCAAAATGCTCCACCTTGTTTCCCAGGTTCCTTGTTTTCCAGCCACTTTATCTGGAGTTTACATTTATCCATTTTTGTCTTTGCTCTCAAAGTTTTGTTTTAACCAATGCGTACGATGCGCCTGGCAATTATAAATGACCGGCCAGAAACATTTAAAGTGGTACCAGATCAAAGTGCAATGGTTTAGAAGTGATTCTGAGGATTTTCTGAATCGATAAAAAAAGCATAAAAAATTGCAGTGCATTGCTGAATCGATTGTTTTACCCACCCTTATGTTCCGTCATTCAGCAAAAGCGCTTACCGACCAAATCTATGTCTGTGATGTGTTCACGTGCAGCGAAAACTCAGATTTCTGAGTGTTAACCACACCAAGTACTCGTTACTGGCACTGGTGTGCACTCTACGAGTTCTTCTAGTTCCAACTTTGTTCATTTTTTTGGTGAATCTAAGGTATGAGAGCAAACGTTTCCTACAAAATTGGAATGCAAATTTCTTTATTTTCAGGGGTGCTGAGCTCAAGTTTTAGGGGTGCTTGAACACCCATAAAAAAGGGTTAAACTCACCACTGTTTTTGAACACCCTGTAAGAAACATTAAGGCAAGAATTTCCCTACAATTTGCTTTTCTGTTTTACACACAAACACACACACACATACAGATAAATGTTCATAAATGTTATTGCTCTCCCCTCAGCTTTGGAAATAATGAAGCAGGCAAAAAAAAGAAAGAAAGAAAAGAAAAGAAAAGAAAAAAATATCTGCAATAAGAAAAAATCTAAACACTAAATTTCTGATTAAAATGTAAGTTCCTACTCAGGTTCCATAGTTTGTACACAAAGGTTTTCGTTGAAAAAAAAATACAACATTTCACTTTAGCAATGACTCAGATATTACAATATTTTCACTTTGGTTACGAGCTGTTGTGTGTATGTTGTGTACATGCACAGCATCAGGAAGTATTTGGTCTCATACATATTTTTATACCTCTGCCTTTTACTGCTTGTATCTAAATGAGTCCTCAGTGTCCTCTAATGTGCATCTGCCAGTCTTTGCTCGTGCCAGTTTATCTAAATTCATCTCAAACTATTGCATTTACTAATGTCTGAATGCATGCTCCAGCTGCAGTTGGTACTTGTTTCTTGAAGCTCGCTGGGTTTGTGTGTACATTAATCTCTGCCGCAGCGGCACCACGTTGCCTTGTATGCTCCACCTCCCTATCCCTGACCCAGTATGCTGTGTGATGCCGCCTACAGCCTCATTTGTCTCCATCAGGGGACAAGCGAGGTTACGACTCACCAAGGCGCAGTACGTCTCGGGCGGATCTCCACACGTGATATTTGGGGGGTCGAGGGCCACTCGCAGGTACTTTGTCATGTCGGTGGCTTCAGGCTGACAAGCCATGTAGTCCCATGCCAAGCCCTCCTCTGTATAGATCTGCGACTTGCACACGTCATAGTGTCCCCAGGCCGCCGGGTAATGTTGCATAGCCTGTGCCACGCTGGTGCACACAGCCTGCAGGGTGAATAATATAGGCCAAAACATTGCTGATCTTTTCTTTATAGTTTTTTGTACAATTTCTCTTCCCCCTCTTTTTTCTTCTTCTTTTTAAGCTGCTTCCTCACAGAAACAGCTGCGTCTCAGAGAACGTTCTAAATTTTTTGCAGCTTTGAGCGATAAAATAGAACATTTGGAAGCAGCATCTTGCTTTTGCGTGCGAGCGGGCTCAGGCAACCATTGGCCTCCATTCAGTTGTTTCGTGTTTGATTGCCAACTTGTCTGGCCGGGCGGTGAGACGCGTCAACAAGTGCGCCTCAGTGGCGTTGATCGTTAATGAAAAAGGTCAACCGACGGTCAGGTCTGATGTGTAAAGAAGAATGACACTTCTCATATGTCAGCAGATGTCTGATCTTGATCTTGTGTCAGTCGTGCTGCTTGCCCACAGCAGCATCCTGTAAGACAAAAAAACAAAGAGAGAAAAAGACAGCTTGGTTAAACACACAGATCACATACAGTCATAAAAAGAAAAAAAATCTTTGAAATGCAGTGATGAAATATTAACAAGTCAAAAAATGCCTACAAGCCCCTATGCAGAAGAGTAATGCATGCTACCATTTGCACACACCCAAACACAAAGCACGGCTTCTCAGTTTCATTGTAACTCTCAATAATAGCCCTGCCAACATCACTGTATACAATTCAAATGGAGCTCACTCTGTAAAGCATAATCTCCATTCGATTTTCATACAAAAAGGCTGATTTCCATGTGTCAAGTCACTGCATTTAGGTTATTGCTTTTTCAGACTTCTCTGACTCCATGATGCGGAGTTGCAGTTGTCTAAACATCCTCAGAGGCATTCAGGATGCATTAAAGTAAAATTGGGAGACAGAAATGGTTTATTTGAGGGATTGTATGTTTCTCAGAGCTTTCACAAGCCATCAGTCAGATGGCACACCTCATCAGGTAATAGTGTCTTGCAGTAGTCAGCAGAGACCTATGTAATCTCTGGATAAAAAAAAAAATAAGGAAAAAATAAAAAAAATGTGTTGGGAGTGGGCTCAGATGGCGCAAGGTTTTGTTGAACTAAAAAAAGAAAAGAAAAGAAAGTTTTGACAAATAACTTGGGAAAATTCAATGTTAGTTTTAACTTCACCAGTTTTACTTTATCCAAAGGTTACCACGCCTCCCTGTCTCAATGTTGTTTGGAAACATGGAAAGTGAATCTGTGAAGGGTTGTTTACGTTTAAACAATGCAACACTTAAAGGTTTACGTCCATTTTCTTTCCTCGCTGTTTTGTTTCTAGGATGTGAAGCTGGTGCCAACAATACGTCACTATGCAAGAGGCAGGATAAACCCTTAAAGAGGAGACATTATGTATTTTCCAGGCACATGGATTAATTCTGTACCACCATAAAGTAACAATGTTACCTTCAGTTGTTATGAAAATGCGGTAAAAATCAAAAACAAACTTGAATTTCTACCATAATCTAAACCCCTTTAAATTGGCCTCTGTCTCTTTAAGAACTATTTCTGACACTCCCACTTCAGCATATCTTCACAACAATGCTTTGGGGGAGGGGTGCTCTGTGGGGCGGGAGCTCAGCTGCAGACTGAGCTCCAGGGAGGAGCTTTGTACAAATAGGCTGAGCTTTGTACCAGGAAGTGTTTAGGCAGCTCCGCTTGGCTGCAACAGGAGATTCAAGGATTTCTAAAACATGCATGAATGAGTCAAAGCAACACGCTGGATAGGTTTATGACTGAGGAAGGACATTACAACATGATATAAAACTCAAAAAAGTGGACGTTGCAAAATACTCCCCGCCCCCCTTAAACATATTATGAACACAAATAGGTTGCTTAAGATTTTTTTTAATTCACTGGCAGAGAAAGCAGTGGGAAATATGTATTCCTTTTATTCCTAACAGAAATACCCTTCAGTCTACCAACATATGTAAGGATAAGTATTTCAGTACTCTAATTCAGTTATCCTGTATAAAACTAAATTTATACTATAATCAATGGTTCTCGACCACATCCCTGGCAATTACCGCCTTCCTTAATTCACCCAGTTAAGCACCTTTTATGCAATGACTAGAGTCATTAAATACACTAACTGTAATAAAGGATGTTCATTTGAGCTGGTGGACATTATCTGCATCCTGACCCAGACTCAGCAGACTCTTCAGAGTGAGTGATGTCAGGATACTGACGGCAGACTCCATCCAACAGACCTCTGGTGGGAGGGAAAAATAAAATAAAAAATAATAAAAAAATTTAAAAACTAGCGCAAATAAAGGCAAGAAGGGAAAACGTCTTGTGGCTTTTTTTTTTAAATACGCTCATGTCAATCAAAGAGGCTTTCAACTACAGGCCAATTACAAATTTGATAACGCAGCTAGCACTCCGAGTGATGAATAAGCAATTTCTTTCATGAGGACGTGTGTATCAAATTACATAAATATAAATGTCAGTCTCTGATAAGAGATGCACCGCGGGATAGATCAGTCTCATTTGAAATGCTCATGCACGGACACAGCGTCCCATCACACTCCACAATGCTAAAGTTGACTTTCATAATATTACCAGTCAAATTAGGGACCAGGGCTGGGTAATGGAGGTCACTTATCTTCTTTTTATTTAACAGGGAACATTCACACCCAATAAGAGACGGCAACCGGGTTCATCCTGAAAATTCTGGATTTAATTTATCAACACTTGAAGTAATAAATCAGCTGATGCAGAAGGGATATATGGATATAAATCAAATGACTAAAGATCATTTAAATAGGGAATGTTTTATATTTATATTTGGCCGTAGAAAAGTTTAGCAGGTTTTTATCAGGTAGAATATAAAACGAGTGGCTTTTATTTTAAGAGTGGCTCTGAACTTTAAGCATTCGCGCTGAGGTTAGATTGACAAATTTCATGAGCCCTGGCTCCTGTTCTCCCTGTCCTCACACCTGTGCCTCCACGCGCAGCGGTGAGCCGATCAACATGCAAAGAGAAGCCTGGGAATGTCATGATTTCAGGGGGGAAATATGAGGTCAGATTCTATATTAAAAGTCATAAATATTTAAGCAACTTTCCATATGCCAGCAGACGAAAAGCTGAGGGTGAGCATCACATCTCACCTCACCTCACCTCATCCCCCCCATCTCTGTCTCTCTTCCTTCATTTGTTCTTGAACCCCCTGAAACACCCCCTTGTGTCCACTTACATTCCCATCCCCTGGGCAGCTCAAGCATAGCAGAGTGTTTTTAAAAGTCAGCAGGCAGCCTCGATGGCTCGTAATGGTTACAAAGTCCCCAGCTACGCTCTTAAAAAATCACGCTGGATGTGATTTGTTCATTTTATCGTAACTTTGATTAAGTGAGACTTTGCTTCCCGGCTCTCAGCGTGACTTTTTTTTTCTTTTTTGATCTCCTTGTGGCTCCCATGGAAGGGTCAGTGGGTGAGCGGAGAGAGAAATGTTCATGGTGGTGAAATTCAAGACATATGTTGACTGCAGCTGATTACAACATTGCACGGTTAAAACAAATGAAATTAACAAGCAGACAAACTCTGCACACAACCTAAGGCTCGCTCTGTGATCTATCTCACAATGGCTGTTGTTTTTTTCGTTCTGCTCCCTGCATCTGTTTGGGATTTTGGATGTGAATGCTCACACTAACCTCCCTTCATTGTGTCTATTGATTTCACCGACTTCCAAGAAATAACTTCTGATCCGCTGCCAGTTTGCACAGACTGATGCTTTGTTTCTGGCTGATGAGCGCAACAATAAACGGGCTAATTCCTCCCAACGCTTTGCCGAGCCAAGAACAGACCCCTCCGTCTGAGTCACGGTGGGATCAACTGGCGAGCGGAAGCAAATGTGTTTTTCCTCCAATTTTACTTCCCCACAACTAAAACCATCCATTCCATTTTTCAACCGTTCGTCTACCATTTAATGGTTTTTATTTCCGTTGCTCCACTAGAAGCGCACGCACATAAAAACACTATTACTGCTCCACCTTTAACTTTCACCAACACCAGCCACATTAGCTCACTTGTTATTTACAGCAGGTGGTCCACCCCCATGCTTTTCTGCAGAGAACTATTTCTCTAAAAGGATGAGAGTGGTGTGGTGACATGATGGCCTCAGCCACAGACACTACAACAATGTCATACATAAGATCTGCTGCCATGCATTATTAAAGTTCTTCACATGCAAAATAATGCACATTGTGCTACAATTGTTTAAAAATCTTGGTTTTAGCAGATATAAAAAACTATACAAAAAACTACACATTTGTATTGTATACATATATACATACATTCATACATACACACACACACACACACACAC